>NC_049910.1:11232708-11537617 GCF_001411555.2 Juglans regia
TACACTAGCAGTGTGACACATTAGTGTGTGAGATCCATTTGTGTCTTTATCAACCCTCATATATTTTTGTTTCCTACGCATCAGTGCCGTCACACAACCTCTTCTAGTTCAGTTTGGTGTTTAGAAATTTGTAACTAGCACACTAATTTCGAAAAATATTTATCCCAAGGTCAAATTACATCTGTCCATTTGAAAACTTCAAAGTGGGAGGCGCCATTAATTAATAAAGGCAGATTTTCTCAACTGCCTAAATAATCAAGATTTCAGTCATGATTATCAGAATTCTTCATCTTATCAGATTTTCTATATATATTGCTTTCTTACTTGGAAGAAAAGCCAATTTAGTTGAAACCCAAAACAGGTAATTGGTTTCCCAAACAACTCCTGTGTGGAGAATAATAACATTGTACAGAACAAGCCTCATACATGGTCTTTCTTTCGGCCCATTTATTTTCAGTAGAACCTTATACTATCACGCCCGCCCCCCCGGCCAGAAACCCCCATATGAACAAGTAAAAAAGAAACAAATATTATCTAAAATGCCAGCTGATCATTCCTAAAGGGAGAGATCTCTTCAAAGATGGGCAGTCTCTTTGGTCTCAATGGACCCCATTCATTCATCAACTGATCAAGTCCCTTAACAAAATCATCATCAAGGCCTGGTACTATATGATCATCTGATGATGACTCCATTAATGGTTGTGAAGGGTGCCATCTGGATTTAAGCTCCATTATCAGTTCCTGGGCTCGTTTCCTCGGCTTGCACTCATCTGAACCCGGAAGTCTACCTTGCAATACATCTTGAATAATAGGAAATGCTTCATCATATCGAGCCTGTTTGATCAGGCAAAATACCAAATTACAGGCCTTATTGGCGTCTGGATCGATCATCTGTGCTTTCTGGTACACCACCTCTGCCATCATAAAGTTTGATTTCTGCATGTACGCCCAACCCAAATTTCCCTGTCATCATTCAATGTAACTAGTACTTAATGAAAGGCAAAGAAACAATGGTACTTTAGTCGATATGGAAAAATATCAATTCAAGTTCTTGTCTGAATTTGAGGGTCGTAGGAGAGAAATATGAACACTTCCGGAATGAATTATTTTTGTGTTTATCTATCTCTCACTTGAGAAAATGAACTTGAGGCGAACATCCCTGGTAATCAGTACAATGCTTTCATGTACTTCAGATTTGAATGTATATGTATATTGACAAATCAAGTGTTAAACATGCATGGCTAGGAATTTCTGTATATATATACATATATATATATATATATATGTGTGTGTATGTGTGTATATGTGTGTGTGTGAAGGTCATGTATTTATTTATAAACCATGAAAGATACGAGCTATACAAATGCATGGTTGTATAAACGCAAACGAATTTATAAGCTGGTTATATCGGGATCTTTCCTCTTTCAACTATGCCATTAATGCTATATATTAATATCCTGCATATTTTTAAGCATCATATATGTCAAGCTATGATATTCATTAAAGATCTAGCAGTCCAATGAGTTAAAAGTGATCATCAGACACGTTAATGAAGTTATCATGCATGCATGCATGTAATTAATAAATTATTAAGGTGCATGCATACCAATAATCTTGAAGTTTCTTGTTTGATGGAGACTTGGAACTTTTTGCCACGAGAGCGTGCAGTCTTTGTGGGTTTTCCATTGAAGGCCTCTCCTTGGTAGATCAGTCTTAGCTTCCGCTTTAGCAGATCAATCTGCTCCTCTATTTTCCCACACTTCTGCATTATTAATACATACATAGAAAACCATGCTCGATCAATGATAGTGATATGTGCTGTGCATGCATACATACAATATTACATACATTCATATACCTTGTATAGATCAATGAGAACGTTATCGAGGGATTCCTGGGCTTGTTTGGGGCAACGGCCTCTGAAAGACTTTATCGCTTCAATGGCTTCTTCAGTTCTATCAAGTTGCTTCATCACTACAGCCATGTCCTTTAGGGCACTCTCCACTCTATCTCCTTCATTTATTGCCTTCCAAAACAATACTATGGCTGCTTCTGGATCCTTTTCGACTAGCTGATCATGATCAAATTGCCATGCCAATTGAAGCAAATAATTAATTAACCAATATTATTTAATTAATTAGCTAGCTAGTGATGATCATGTTAATTTCTAATCAGTTTATTAATTTTAACGAATAAATATCATGACTACTTCTATGTTTAGCATAAATATATGTTGTTTAAATAGATGGGGGGAGAGGAAACCCAATATAAAATAAGAAGTGTTACAACCACTAAGATATCTCTCAAAATTAAACTGATAAATTAATATCATGCGTCATGACTTCTTATGATATATTAGATCATGGTGTAAAGAGACACTTTACACAATGTTGATATTGTAGAATTTGATTTATAGGAGGAGTTCAAATCATGTCACATCAACAATACCGTGGATAGTGCGTCTTCCACACCGGTTTGAAAATATAAATTTTATTTATGCTCAGCAAGTGTGATTAGCTAATTTTCCTATAAAACATGCAAATAATATCAGTGATCAAAAGAATTTTTATTCTTTCTTGTTCCAATATTTCCAAGTATTTGCAAGTGTTGATATTGGAAATATGTTCTCTTGCGGGCTGAGGTTACCCTTCCCTTGTCTTGTTCGCGACCTATTGGATCGCCTCACATTGGCCCCCTCTCAACTCCACCCAAATGCTTGGAGGATTTTGATGTGTTGCTGCATCCTCTGGCAGCCATCTTTGTTGGAGTCAAATTCGGAGCACATTGACCTTACTGGTCGCGAGTTTCTCCTGACTTATAACCTCATAAAGTATAAAGGGAATATTTGCAGTTTCAGGGCGATACACGCCCTTGTTTCTTTGGAACCACGCTATCGCAAAGTCAAGGATTGGACTCCCAAGATTTTCTTCGTGTCTGGCTATGGATGAGAATTTCCGATTGGGCAGGTGAACCTCCACGAGTTCCTCGTTTGGGCCATATGGGGGTGGTTCCTGAAGACAAAGCGGTATGGCCGAAGTCCTCTCCCGAGGAGTTGCGTCGTATTGCTTAGTCCGAGAATGAGTACAAAATCACCCAGTCGATGTCCTCTCAAAGGCTCTCCTTGGGGAGGAAAACATAAGGGCCTTCTTGCCTCCTCTCTGCCACACCGTTTTCGATGACCACATCAGTCCCATCCAGCCCAGAGCCACTCTGGCTCGAAAGCGTTAAGTGAGCTCCCCTTTCGTAGGCAAAGGGAAGAAAGTTTGCATGGAGGCTGCTAGGGTCGACAACAGCCCAGTTGTGCCTCTCCCACAGCCGACTCCATCTATCCATCAATTGAATCCAGCAAGGAGCCAGGGAGGAAAAGGCCCTACCATCCCGGAGGCACCGGCCGTTCCTCCTTCTGCAAATGCTTTGACCAATGAGCCCATCACGGTTGTCGTCCTAGCAGTGCTGGCCAGCTCCTCTTCTGTCAACACTGGTGGAGCCTCCTCCCAAGGTGAACGTGGAGATGATCCCCTCCTCCCCATCCACAGCATAGTCTGCCATTGAAGGTCAAGTTTTCTAGTGTGCTGCTGAGGATTACATAGGGGGTTCCAGTCCAGGTGTGGAGAAGATGTCTTCCTTTGAGCCCTTCCACACCCAGCTGGCACCAGAGGGCCTTGCTCTTGCCACAGCCGCTGTTGAGATCCCAGTGGCCTCAACTAAGAAGCCTGTCGGAAGAACCTCTGGAGGGGAATGGGTGGAGCCAAAGTTAGTTGTGGTCTGTGACCTTGCCGCGGAAAAGACTCACACCACTTGTCACATTAGGGTTACAAAAAGAATCTTTGGTAAGTTAAAGGTTACCTAGGGAAGGGGCACTAGAAGATGAAGAATCATCATGGGATTTTGAGAAGGAAGTGGAAGGCTAGGGCAAGGCACATGCCTATGCCATGTGTCATTCATGCAAAGCTTCACTTTTGGAATATGAAGAGACTTGGTGATTGTTTTACCTTTCTACCCTAAGATACATTGCATCTAAACGAAAATGGAATGGGCTTAGAGGACAAAGGGTTCGGCCAAGGCAAGGGCCACACGCCACAAGCAAGCCTTTTCACCTTCCCAAGGCAATCCAATGATTTAGAAGGGGAAGAGGCATTCGGCTAGAAGGAAGAAGGAGAGTACATTTGTCGTTCAAACAATGGATCACAAGCAACCAATGAGAGATTGGGGAAAGTACTATGAAAAGGAAAGAGAGACACATGCCCAAGGGTTCTTCTTTCTTTGCCATTTTCGAAATTGCTCATGCTCTCATCTTCTCCATACCACTTCATACAAACACTTGAAGATTTCTCACTTTCTCTCACTTTCCTTTCAATCAAACAAGAGAAACCACTCTTCTCTACACTCATGAGAGGACCACGACAGTAGCAAGGTGGAAACCATGGTGAGGATCTTGTATATTTTTCTATTTTCTCTTCACACGATTCACACCTAACTCAAGGAGATGATGAAATCTCCAAAGAGTTCTAGATTCTTGTAAAGTACACACGAGTTTAAGGTTATTTCATTTTGAAGTAACCTAGGGTTTTCCAAGAAAGGAGAGGGAGCCCAGGCTTTGAGGGCTTAGATCCTCCACACAATCGGCCACCCACATGAACTACACACACGTTCAAGAGTCAGCCATGAGTCACACAAAATTTGACGGGTTTCATGTTTAAGAACCCTAGAATCGAATGGTTTTGAAGTTTCCAAGAACGAGTGACAACCCTAAAAACCTCACACACTAATGCACACGGATTTGGGTTTTGAAACCCTTGTTTTAACGAGTTGTACATCCGATTTATAGCTTGCTTGTTGTTTTCCCGAAAGATTTTTGTAAGTATACACTCAACTTAGTTTGGTTAACATATGTAGGGCTGTACAGGAACCGCCGGAACCGACCGTGAACCGATCAGACCGACCGCCGGAGCACAGAACCGGCCGGAACCGGCAAAGAACCGGTCGGCGGTCGAGAGAAATGGAAGGAAAACCGATATCGGCGGTTCGGCGTCGGTTTGAACCCCTGGAAAACCGCTGAACCGGCCGATCCGGTCTATTTATATATTTTTTTTAATATATGTATATAAAACGGCGCCGTTTCACTTATTATAAGTGAAACGGCGCCGTTTTAAAGCTTGAAAGTTAAAAAAAAAATTAAAATAGAACGGCACCGTTTGGCTTAAAAGCCAAACGGCGCCGTTTTAAGATGAATTAATAACCCCCCCAAGCCCCTCTTCTTCTTCCCCGCGTCATCTTCTTTCTCTCTACCCTCTGCAACTCTCTTCTTCTTCCATGGCAGCGACGGCGAGACAGTTCTTCACTCTTCCTCAGTTCCTCCTCCTTCACAGAAGACGCCGACGGTGGACCGAAGACCGCACCGACGCACGTCGAGACCGATATGATCGGTTTTTTATCCCCAAACCATCGGTTTCGGCCGGTTCAACCGACCCATAGCAGACGTCGGTGGTGTCTTGGTTTTGCACCGAAACCGACACCGAACCCATCGGTGTACAGCCCTAAACATATGTATTTATTTGTATAAATCTTTCCATGTTATTGTTACCTTTGATTGTTAATCTATGTTTTGCTTGGTTGAATATATTCTTTTGACTTCGTATAAGATCATGAAAGAGGTTATTTGTTTCGAATCTATGTTGAAAAAAACATGAATCTCATGCATATGTTTTGGTTTTGCTTAAGGTTATGTAGATTTTTCACATATTATCATGATTCGGCTATTGTGATGTCATGTGTTTTGGATTTTTGAAATGTTGCCACGATCTCATGTTTGTTTCACCCTTACCATGATTCTTATCTAATATGCTTCAAGTTCGAAAGATGTTAAAGTGAAATTTCTCTACGTTACATGCATTTGATGTTTTGGCCAAGTCATGTTCTTCTATGTTCAGGAAGTTGTTTTGATATTTCACATGTCCTATGTTATCATGCCACGATTTGAATATGTAATGTTTGATGAGTTCATGCACGACATCTCATGTGTCACATGTCTAGTGTAAGAAGGAACACGTCTTAAGTCTCATTTCACATGCATTTGGGTAAATGGTCTTTTTAAAAGATAAAGAAAAGTGTCTAAAAATGTTTTATCACGACTCCAAATGGTAGAACTCTTCTGTTCACTCTGGAATGCTTAATAATAGAGTGGTAACCCTTGGGTCAACATAGAACCGTCGGCGAGCCTTGAATGGATCTTTTTGAAAAGGATGTCTGGGCGAGGTAGCACCTAATGCTAGTGGGTGCCATGACTAAGGCTAATAACTCGACGATCGTGTTATAATAAATATGAATAAGACTTATTCACCACGGTGTACGGACCGTTATGATACGTGATGTGTTCACCATGTATTATAAGAACAAGGTAGTGAGCTCACATGATATGAATCACGTGATATGATACGATATGATACGATATGATACGATACGACATACATCACGTGATAGAATAAGATATGAAATGATGTCAAAATAATGTTTTTTTGAAAAGCCCAAAGAATATGTTACATGTCTTTTGTAAAAGGTCAATTGCATAAGTCAAATTTTGGGTCACGTCATGTGTCAAATACATGTTCTTGCATGGATTCCATGGTTTGCCACTTGTATGCTTATGTTAATCATTGTATTTTGTATGTCTACTTGCTGAGAGTTTTCGAATTCTCATTGCGGTAGTTTCCACTACCATTCCCCACCTGGAATGGTAGAAGTTGTGATAGGTACCTTAGACACCATGGAACCATGAACCTAGATGGCTCAATGATAGAGGACAAGTTCACCATGAAGGCTCATCACGACTTTACTGTAGAAATCTTGAAGTACACGACCACGCTTCTCAAAGAAATATTAGCTAGTCTTAGCGAGGCCAAGATTGGTACTATGCTTACCAACCCAACAAAGAACTTAAGATTTTGGTGGAACATGGACCAAGTGTCAAGTTTCCTTAAGCGAGCTTCTGAGACTGTGGTTTAGGCAAAAGAGATAGCAAAGGACTTAGGACTTCTGGCACCTAACCCTCAGAAGTCACATGGGATCTTTTTGTGCTTGACTTAAGATGGAGCTGTAGTAATGAAGAGATTGGAAACTTAAAATGTTTTGTGGTGAAAATACATGACTTAAGGTTTTGCTTTTGTGAAAATAGTTTTTATTTTGGGAGACATGAACATATTCTTCATTTGGGTACTTTTGATATGAAATTTTGTGTTGAAGGCAATGTTTGGGTTATGCATAGTTTTACGATACCATGTGCTAAGGCAATTGGTTTAAGCGTTGCCTAGTTTCACATGAACCTTATATTTTCTATTGCATTAATTATTGCATACTGCTAGTATGCCTAGGAGCATTGCATATAATATGTCATATACAGAGGTATATAGCCATGTGTTGCATGTCCCAGTGTTTAGTCGCCGTCCAATTCAAGTAGGGGTTGGGGAGCCATAGCACATGGTATCAGAGCAACTACGTATCTGGGTAAACCCACGCATTGTCCTAGAAATACATGGTACCACTCAACTAGGTTTGAGATCTGTTGTTATAGGCTTGGATCTTATAGCTATAAGCTTGAATCTTGGAGGAGGTAGAAGTAGAAGGAAAGTACGCGTGTAGAATAGTGAATGCCAGTTGAAGAAAATATCCTGTCTCTAATAAGAAGGCTAACCCATGCTAGTTTTTGTACGTTTCAAGAGAAAGAAAGAACTATGGTACGAAACCGACGTGAGGATACTTCTCTGAGACGTTGAGCCCAAGAGGCTAGAAACCCTCCACTGGAAGGAGGACAGGCAATTACGGAAGCTAGTCGCCAAATGACTGAGGTAGTGCGCAGTTAGATAACGCAAGTGCAGAATGTTAGGCAAGAACCGCCTAGATAAGGAAATCAAGGGTGTTCGTATGAGAAATTTTTAGTTTATAAATACCCTAAATTTATGGGAACAGAAGGACCTTTGAGGGCCAATAAGTGGCTAGTGGACTTGGAGAGAACCTTTAGTATCAATGGATGCAAAGAGGAATAGAAAGTCTTGTATGTTGGACACCTGCTCCATGGAGAAGCCGGTATATGGTGGGACACTAAACAACAGTTGTTAATTCAAGAGTTTGGAGATCTAGCTGCACTCTCATGGGATCGATTTAAGACAAAATTCCATAACCGTTTCATTTAGGAAATCGCCAAGCAGCAGAAAGTGGGGGCTAGGGGCGCCACATGGCAGCTCTTGAGGAGTCACTAAGCCAGTTGCAAGGGGAGAATACCGACTTAAAGGGCAATCGAGACTCTGAGGCCCGCAGCTTGAGTAGTTGGATAAAGACTGCCAATCCCTTTCTGTAGCCTTGAAAGGACGAGAAGATTCATTGGCGGTCGCCCAAGCCGCTTCCTGCCAAATGAAGAGGAGGGCCGGCCAAGCATCCAATGATTTAAAGGGAGTTCAGAAAAGGTTGGCCGCCCAGATGGGGGTCATTGAAGATCTATGAAGCGACCGATCTCAAGTTCAAGAGGTTGTTCTTCGCTTAGCAGGGCAGTTGAGGTCGGCTGTGTTCGTCTGCGACCAAGCTTGTTCGTAAGGATACCTTGATGGCCTCAATAGGATGTGGGACCACATTCTGGAGAACCCTTAGGCAGACTTAGGAGCCCTAAAGGCACACTTAAGAGCCATTGACCCCTGACCTCCCTTCAGAACTTGACACGCTCGAGCATGTCTGCACCTTGGGCACATACATGATTCCTGACACCTTCTCTTCCGATTCTGGAGCTCCCGACCCAGATCCTAATGCACCTGCGCCAGACCCCAATGATCCTGAGCAAAACCTTGATGCTCCCACACCTTAGTTGATGGGCATCAACATGGACCTAGTCTTAAAGATCCTTTACAAGTTCCAGATGAGCCAATTACAAGATCAAGAGCTAAGAAGATCAAGGAAGCAATGCAAGGAGTTGTGCAATCCACTTGGGATGAAACTAGCAAGGACCCAACACAAAAGATGGGCTTTAAAGAAGAAGAACCTGTTTTGATCTACTTGATACAAGTTGTGGAAGAAATGATTTAGAGTTATTGTTTGGGCCTATTGTTATTGAAGGCTTTCAATTTTTTTAAATAATTTAAAGGATTTATTTTCTTAGTTTAGAATAATTGGACTTGAGGATGTTTGGCCCACATATGTTTTATTTTGTTGAACTAGGGTTTCAAGAAGTTACTATAGTGCGTCATTTAGGGGTATTTTTAGAAGATTTTGGCTAGGATTTTAATTAGATTTTGGTTTAAATACTCTTTGTAGCCTCATTTTAATTAGTTTATGAAATTTGATGAATTCATTCATTGTGAGTTGAGTTTATCTCATTTTGTTCTTAAATGAACTTTTGAACTTATCAAGAGTAAATCAGAACATTTGTAACATTTTTCCTTATAATTTAGGTTCTTGAGACAGGTTCTTCAATGGGTCTAGATTTTCATATAATCTAGGTTCTTGAAACGAGTTCCTCAACTGGTCTAAATTTTCCATTGGCTAGATTTTAACTTTCTTGGGTGAGTTTTCAAATTGATCGTGGGTTCAAGAGATTCCATTCCCACTGATTCATATCATTTGGTATTCAGAGCTTGGTTTCCAATCAGGTCTGATTCTATCTTTTAATTCTTGCATCTTTAAATTTAATTCTAGGGCTTCATTATTCTAAGACTAAAAAAAAAAGTAGGCTATTGAAATTCTTAGGGTTTTTGGTTTGGCTGAAATTTGCATCATCTAGGGTTTCTTACATCTCTAAGTTTGTCAATTGCTTGAAGTGTCATTCCATCGATTCTCTTTTACTTCATTGTCAATTCTTGTACGTTTGAATTCAAGTGCTTGATTTTCACAATTGAATATTATTGTTTGTGATTGAATTAGAGAAGAGAAAAGAAAAGAAAATGTAACATTTTCAAGGGTCACTACATAATTACAACAAAGAGAAAGAAAGGCATATGTTGATTGAACTTTATTATCAAAGGAGCTGAATACATCTTTCTAGTTTGTATCTTATTTTATAGTTACTCTTTCCCTCGTATAAATTTCTTAAGTCTCGTGTCATTTTATTCTTTCTTTATATCTTGTTCTTATTTCTTGAACCTATTGCTGGTTGGAATAATATAAGATTGTCTTGATTTAGTTCAACTAGTTCTTAAAGAACTTGAACGGGAAAACTATTGAGGTAAAATGTAAGAGAGAGTGAGACTGTTATCTAAAAAAAATCAATTAAGAGTGAAACACGAGCGGAGTGCCATTATTCGAGTGTAAACACGTAAGAGTGTATGTGAAGTTTTTCACTAACATTCTTTTTGTGCAGCACATTACGATGTCTCGTAGGAGTGACTCATCATCACCAAAGGGGATTGCAGATAACTCGTAATTTGTGTTGCAAGTCATGCAACAACAGTTTGAGCGGTTGAACTTGATGTTGGGTGAAGTGAGGGATATGATGGATCATCAAGAAACGATGAATAGAAATATGCAAGATGGGAGAGATAGGAGGCAACGTAAGCCTAGTATTGAGAATGGGTATGAGAATGGGAAGTATGGTGAGGATGAGGAATACCTGATATCTGAAGTTGGATTGGGTAGATATTGAAGAGTTAGGTGTGAAAGAGGACTTAGGGGAAACCCAGGGGGTCGAGATGGAGTAGATAGGAACATTGGGAGCATCAAAATGAAAATAGCATCATTCCAAAGTAGAACTGACCCTGAAACTTATTTAGAGTTGGAGAAAAAGATAGAGTTGAGCTTTGATTGTCATAATTATCCACAGGAGAAGAAAGTGAAGTTGGTGGTAGTTGAGTTCACTGATTATACTATTATTTAATGGGATCAATTAGTGACCAATAAGAGGAGGAATTATGAAAGGCCTGTAAAGACATGGGTAGAGTTGAAAGCTCTCATGAGGCGGAGATTTGTACCTAACCATTACCATAGAGACCTTTACCAGAAATTACAAAATCTTACACAAGGGCCTACGAGTGTGGAGGATTATCATAAGGAGATGGATGTGGAGATGATTCGGGCTAATGTAGAGGAGGACCGGGAGGCCACCATGGCTAGATTTTTTAGTGGTTTGAATAGGAAAATAGCCAATGTAGTTGAATTGCACCATTATGTGAAGATAGAGGACATGGTGCACATGGCTATGAAGGTAGAGAGACAGTTAAAAAGAAAGGGGACAACAAGGTACACTTCGGTTTCTAGCACTCCTTGAAAACCAAAGTGGGATAAGAATTATCAAGCTGTAGCAAAGACAAAGACCGAACCGCCTAAGAGAAAAGATGAGGGAACTAGCAAGAACAAACCCAAGGTAAAAATCCAACCTTCAAGGAATAGAGATATTAAATGTTTCAAGTGTTTGGGTTCAGGGCACATCGTTTCTCAATGTCCAAACAAGTGGGTGATGATTATGCGTGACAATGGGGAGGTGATGACTGAGAGTGTGGATGATAGAATGAGATGCCAAAGTTGGTTGATGCTAGTGATGATGATGGAGTGGAGTACACCGTGACAAGTGAGTCTCTTGTTGCCAGGCGTGCTCTAAATGCATACATTATGATGGATGATGCAAAGCAACTGAGGGAGAACATTTTCCATACTAGATGCCACATCAATAACAAGGTATGTGTATGTAGTATGATCATTGATTGAGGGAGTTGTACTAATGTGGCTAGCACTACTTTAGTTGAAAAATAGAATTTACCTACCTTGAAACACTCTAGACCATACAAGTTGTAGTAGTTGAATGATTGTGGGGACGTTAAGGTGGATAGACAAGTGCTAGTTATTTTTTCAATTAGGAAGTATCAGGATGAGGTGTTTTGTAATGTTGTGCCTATGCATGCTGGCTATATTTTGTTAGGGAGGCCGTTGCAATATGATAGGAGGGTGACCCATAATGGGTTCAAGAACATGTATAGCTTTGTAAAGGAGGGCAAAACAATCAAGCTTGCTCCTTTAACTCTAAGAAAGGTCCATGAGGACTAACTGAAACTGAAAAGTGAGGTTGCTCAAAAAAGAAAAAGTGAAAATGAGAGTGGTCATAAAAGAAAGAGTGGAAGTAAGAGTGATAAAAAAAGAAAGAGTGAAAAATAAATTGAGCAAAAAATAAAGACTGAGAGTGAAATGAGCAAAAAAGAAAGATTGAAAGAGAAAATAGAGAGATGGTTGTGAGTAAAGAAAAAAGAGTGGAGCCACGAGAAAAAAAGAAAGAGAGCCTAGAGAGAGAAAAGAAAGACAAAAGTGAGTTTCTATGCAAATGATAGTGAGGTTAAGAGGGTTTTCTTAGCAGATCGCAATAAGATTTTTCTAGTCTATAAAGAGTCTCATCTTAATCTTGATGAAACTAACTAGTCTCTTCATAGTTTGGTTGTTTCTTTGTTGCAAGAGTTTGAGGATGTATTCCTAGAGGAGATGCCAAATGAGTTGCCACCCATTAGAGGCATTGAGCATCAGATTGATTTTGTACCCGGAGCTGCTATTCCAAACTGACCAGCCTATAGGAGTGATCCAGAGGAGACAAAGGAGCTTCAAAGGCAAGTTGAGAATTTGAAGAACAAGGGGTACGTGGGGGAGAGCTTAAGCCCATGTGCAATACCAGTGCTACTAGTGCCAAAGAAGGATGGGACGTGGAGGATGTGCGTTGATTGTAAGGCGATCAACAATATCACGGTAAAGTATCACTATCCTATAACTAGATTAGATTATATGCTTGATGAACTGCATGACTCATATATTTTCAGTAAAATTAATCTTAAAAGCAGATACCATCAAATTAGAATGAAAGATGGTGATGAATGAAAAAATACTTTTAAGACAAAGTGTGGGCTTTATGAATGGTTGATTATGTCATTTGGACTTACAAATGCGCCTAGTACTTTCATGAGATTAATGAATCATGTCTTACGTGCGTTCATAGGCAAGTGTGTACTTGTATACTTTGATGATATCCTATTATACAACAATGACTTAAATGAACATATTGAGCATTTGAGATATGTATTTGATGTGTTGAGATGTGAAAAGTTGTATGCCAATTTTAAGAACTATACATTTTGCATAGAAAAAGTTATTTTTCTTGGTTATGTTGTTAGTACAAAAGGTATTCAGGTGGACAGAGGGAAAGTTAAGGCTATCAAGGAATGGCCAATGCCTAAGAGCATCACTAAGGGAAGAAGCTTTCATGGCTTAACTAGTTTTTATCAGCATTTTGTTCAAGACTTTAGCACCATTGTTGCACCACTCACTAAAGTAATTAAAAAGAATGTTGGGTTTCATTGGGGGCTGATCAAAAGAATGTTTTTACTACTATTAAAGAAAGGTTGTACTCTGCACCTGTGTTAGCATTACCTGACTTTAACAAATCTTTTGAGATTGAATGTGATGCCTCGAGAATAGGGATTGGAGCTCTTTTGATGCAGGATAGTCGGCCCATAGCATTCTTCAGTGAGAAGCTAAGTGGGGCATCCTTGAAGTACCCTACTTATGACAAAGAGCTTTATGCTCTTGTTCGTGCTTTAGAGACTTGGTAGCACTACCTGTGGCCTAGGGAATTTGTGGTCCACACCGATCATGAATCATTAAAGTATCTTAAGGGTCAATGTAAGTTGAATAATAGGCATGCTCGTTGGATGGAATACATTGATACCTTTCCATATGTCATCCGTTACAAGTAAGGTAAGGAGAACATTGTTGCTAGTGTGTTACCCCGGAGGTATGTCCTTCTTACTTATTTGAGTGCCAAAATGCTTGGGTTTGAATATGTGAAAGACATGTATGCCGATGATGCTGACTTTTCTAATGTATATATGGCATGTGATAAGATGGCAATTGGTAAGTTTTACAAGTATGATGGTTATTTGTTTAAAGAAAGCAAATTTTGTGTGCCACATTATTCTATGCATGAGTGATTAGTGTGTGAAGCACATGGTGGGGGATTAATGGGACACTTTGGTGTCAAGAAAACTTTAGACATTTTGCATGAACATTTCTTTTGGTCTGAGATGAAGAGAGATGTCAATCGCATTTATGGCAGATGCATTACATGTAGAAAGGCCAAATCTAAGGTTTTGCCACATGGGTTGTATACACCCTTACCTGTTCCTAGTGAGCCATAGGTAGACATATCTATGGACTTTGCTTTAGGGCTACGTAGGACAAAAAAGGGTATACATTCTATTTTTGTGGTTGTGGATAGATTTAGTAAGATGACACATTTCATTCCATGCCATAAAACAGATGATGCCACAAACATAGCTGATTTGTTTTTCAGGGAGATAGTGCGACTCCATGGTGTGCCTAGGACTATTGTTTCTAATAGGGATGTTAAATTCCTTAGCTACTTTTGGAAGGTGTTGTGGGGGAAATTGGGTAATAAGCTCTAATTTTTCACTACTTTTTATCCACAGACTGACGGTCAGACTGAAGTAGTTAATAGGATTTTAACTCAGCTTTTATGCATTATTATTCATAAGAATTTAAAAATTTTGGAAGATTGTTTGTCATTTATAGAGTTTGCATATAATATGACCATGCATATAACAACTTCATATTCTTATTTTGAAATTATTTATTGTTTTACTCCACTTACTCTTTTAAATTTGATGCCTTTACCTGTTGATGACAAGAGTAGCTTGGATGGACAAAAGAAGGCGGAGTTAGTGAAGTCATTTCATGAGAGGGTATGACTTTAAATTGCCCAAAAGAATGAGAGGTTTGCTTCCCAAGCCAATAAAAGGGCGAAGGCGCAAAGAAAGATTTCCAACCCATAGACAAACTAAGTTGCAAATTCCAACCCGTTCTAAATTCTTGAGAAAATTAATGACAATGCATATAAAGTGGATCTTCCATATGAGTACAATGTATCTACTACTTTCATTGTTTCTAACCTCTCTCCTTTTGATGTAGGTGAAGATTGAAGGTTGAATCTTTTTGAGGACAGTGGGAATGATGGGGACCAACATGGACCTAATCTTAAAGATCCTTTGCAAGTTCCAGATGTGCCAATTATAAGATCAAGAGCTAAGAAGATCAAGTAAGTAATGTTAGGATTGGTGCAACCCACCTTGGATGAATCTAGCAAGAGCCCAACACACAAGATGGACTTTAAAGAATAAGAACCAGTTTTGATTCATTCGATACAAGTTGTGGAAGACATGACTCAGAGTTATTATTTGAGCCTATTCTTATTGAAGGCTTTCAATTTGTTTAAATCATTTATTTTATTAGTTTAGAATAATTGGGCTTGGGGATGTTTGGCCGACATATGTTTTATTTAGCTGAACTAGAGTTTCAAGAAGATACTATAGTCGAGTTACTGTAGCCGTGATGCTATTCATTCAGGGGTATTTTTGGAATAAAGGGCTTTATTTTGGCTAAGATTTTAATTAGGTTTTGTTATAAATATTCTTGGTAGTCTCATTTTAATTAGTTTATAAAATTTGATGAATTTATTCATTGCGAGTTGAATTTATCTCCTCTTATTCTTAAATGAACTTTTGAACTTATCAAAGACAAATCATAACTTTTGTGGTGTTCTTTCTTATAATTTAGGTTCTTGATCGAGACAAGTTCTTGAAACGAGTTCCTCAACCGGTCTAAATTTTCCATTGGCTTGATTTTGACTTTCTTGGAAAAGTTTTCAAATTGATTGTGAGTTCAACAGATTCCATTCTCCGGGGTTCATATCATTAATTTTTGTTCATGTTGCTCTGTTTGTAAAGGTAGACACATTATTTCCTTTTCTTGTAGGAAATTCTGATTAAGTATCTTTAGATGTCCATGTGGCCATTTGCTCGCGCTTTTTATACGTTTAACTTGTCAATAAAATTGTCTTTCTTCCTTTGCCATTTGCTATGTTCCTTTACAAATTGTCTTTCTTCCATTTGCCATTTGGCAGGCCTGATGCGAGGGATAAGTCAAATTCGGAGGGACGTTGCCCCTCAGCCTTCTTCTTGGAGTTGTAGACCGAGGCAAAGGGTGGGGCAAGTCTGTGGGAACATGGTGCTTGGCTCCCCTGATCTTCTCGTTGACCTCGTAAACTGACAAGTTCATGGAGACATGGTAATGCCTGGAATCACGGCTATCTGGAGGGTTTTGAGAGAGTGAGAGATTACGTGTTCCTAAATCCCTAAACCAATTTAAGGGTATTGAAAGTGTAAGTACTTCCTCCAAACCCGACGGCGCTAGAGCTGGGGGCTTCGATAGGGAATGAGCTGATGCCAAGCGCACTCTCAGGCAACCCCACCAGTACCTACTCTGCCAGCTGATCATTCCCCTCCTTGTATCGACGTATTTATTAGGTTGTGGAGAGAACGGGCATATATTCCCCGAAGGGCGTGACCCGCCACGTTGTTGATGAGTCGTCTTGCTCTGGCTTTTCATTTGGTGGAGGAGGAGTTTGAAATTGACTACGAGGCACTATTTTTCTGGTGTTCCGTCGTTGGAGATGGCGTTATGCTGGGTAGTCAGAAGACTAAACCCGCTCTCCATTAGGGGAGGGGTTGGGACGCCTTAGGTCAAGCCCACCCCTTTAGTCCCTTCGAGGAGGTAGTTTGCCGAACATACTGTATATTGTTGGACAAAATAAATAAGTTAGTATAATTCATCCTCTAGGTGCAAAATTTGTAAACCTGGGTTGTTTTGTCAGAGATGTGAGGCGTTAGCTGCTTGGCATCCCATTTGGTGGAGATGGAGCGAGGCAAGGAGTCTGAGGCGTCACTCGTTTGGCATTCCGTTGTTGGAGATGGCGTAGTGTTGGGTAGTCAAAGGACTAAACCCGCTCTCTATCTGGGTAAGGATCGGGATGCCTTAGGGCAAGCCAGCCACTTTGGTCCCCCAAGAAGGTAATTTGTCTGATGGCTGAGAACCTGGTCTGCCCTTTGCCATGAGGCGAGTGGGGATGTCTAATGTACCGCTAGACAAAATAAATAAGTTAGTAAAATTCATCTTCTATCTATGAGTGCAAAATTTGTAAACTTGGGTTGTTTTGTGGGAGACGTGAGGCATTAGTCGTTTGGCGTCCCGTTTGGTGGAGAAAGAGCGAGGCAAGAAGTTCGAGGCGTTGCTCATTTGGCGTTCCATTGTTGGAGATAGCGTTATGTCGAGTAGTCGAAAGACTAAACCCATTCTTCATCGTGGGAGGGTTCGGGATGCCTTAGGCAAAGTGCGCCCCTTTGTTCCCCTGAGGAGGATTTTTCGGATGGCTAAGAAGCCGGTCTATTCTTCGCGGTGTGAGGGTGGGTAAGTTGTCGGACATTTTGAGACTAGACCCGCTCCCACCCATTGACATCACAGAGAATGTAAGTGTTGGTTCAAGCTAATGCTAATCCCACTCTTCGTCGTGGTAGAGGTCGGGGTAAGTTATCGTGCAGTCGAGGGGCTGGGTCCGCTCTCCTTAGCAGGAGGGACGAGATGGCCTTAAGGTGCATCTCGCCCTCTGCCTCCCGCAAGGAGATAAGCTACCGAGCAATTTGGGACTGGACTCGCTCCCGCCTGTTGACGTCTACGGGGAAGGTAAGTGTCGGGTAGCCAAAGGCTGGACTACTCTCTGCTGAGAGATGGATAAAGCAGCCTTAGGCATAACTCATCCCTTTTGTACCTCGTGGGGAGGTAAGTGTCAAACGGCTGAGCAGCCGGTCCGCTCTTCACCGTGAGGCGGGGTAAGTTGTTTGGGGAGCCTCAAAGTTGGACCCACTCTCCCCACGAGGGTGGTTGGGCCGCCTGCCCACCTTTTAGCCCTAATGGGGAGGTAGGTAGCCGGGCAGTTTGGGACTGGACCCGCTCCCACTCATTGACACCACAGGGAATTTAAGTGTTGGGTCAGGCTGGTGTTGATCCTGCTATTTGTCGTAGCGGAGGTTGGGGTAAGTTGTCGGGCAACCGAGGGGTTGGACCCACTCTTTGTCACTGGAGGTAAGTTACCTGACAGTTTGGGACTGGACCTGCTCTCACCTATTGACGCTCACGAGGAAGGTAAGTGTCGGGCAACCGAGCGCTGGCCCGCTCTTCACCACGAGAACGATAAAGTAACTCGTCCCTTTGGTATCTCACGAGGAGGTAAGTGTCATCGATGGAGATTCCATTGATGGAGATACGTCTGTAGAGGTTAGGTTGATAGAGATTACGTTGATGAATATTTGTTGATAGAGATTACGTTGATGGAGATTGTGTTGATGGAGATTACGTTGATGGAGTAAGGAGTCTAGATAGGCGAGACACATTTTATCCCTGAAAAAAACCACATTCTCATTAATGGGATTTACACTATCAACATGGTAATATAAATTACAAGTCATAAGGCTCTTTCAGAGTAAAACTCCCACAGACGCTCGACGTCCTGTGGGCGTGGACCATGTGCACCCCGCCGTCCCTTGGTTTCAATTCTTGGGCGTAACACGCCCATGCTAGGACCTTTTCTCCTCGAATTTCTCCCATCCTCTGAGAGGTTGGGAACTTTATCTTCAAGTGATTGGTCGATGTTACCGCCTTTAAGTTGTTGAATGTGGGTCTACCGATTATGGTGTTGTATGACAAAGGAGCCTTCACCACTAGGAATTTGACCATTACAGAGGCTGTCAAGGGGGGCTGCCTGCCAAGACAGATAGTGTGATGGTTCCAATCAGCTAGACCATGTCCATAGTGAAACCCTTTAGTGGCATGGGGGTTGGTTTAAGTCGGGAGGCATCTATCCCTATTTGTGTAAAGGCTTCCCATAATAAGATGTTTGCTGAGTTGCTGTTGTTGATAAGGATTCTGGCTACGTTTGGGTAGCGAAGATATCTCAACACTTTCCAAGTATTCTCATACAGAAGAAAATACTTCACATGCCAAACACAGTGAACCATCTTCGTACCAAGGTCTCTCCAAAGTGTCTCCACTGTGTTTCTGAGCCGAGAGTTCACTGCTAGTGTGTGAATGCCAGTGTGCAACGGAGAGGGAGAGGGAGGTTCGTGGTGGCTGGGTCTGCGAGAGGTGGTGGAGGTGCGGTGGTCTGGGTGGCCGTATACAGCGGCGCAAGTGGAGAGAAATGAGTTTCACCCATTTCGGTTGGGTTTCCGCAAGGGGAGAGAGTTGCGCGTGGGGGAGATTAGTGGTGGTTGGCTTGGTCGCCGGCGTGAGGGGGAGTCACCGGTGGTGGCGGTGAGGCTGGGTGGCGGCGTACAGCGGCGCAAGTGGAGAGAAATGGGTTTCACCCATTTCGATTGGGTTACCGCAGGGGAGAGAGAGAGTTGCGCGTGGAGGAGATCGGTGGTAGCTGGCTTGGTCGTCGGCGTGAGGGGGAGTCGCCGATGGTGGCTGTGAGGCTGGGCAGCGCACGGCGGTGCCGAGCTGGACTAAAGGAGAATTGGGCATGGGGGAGAATCGGGCCAAGGAGAGGGAAAGAGAGAGAGAGAGAGAGAGAGAGAGAGAGAGAGAGTGAGTGAGTGAGTGAGAGTGAGGAAAGAAAAAAAATCACTATAATATTTATCACTATCTATTATATATAAAAAATAAATAAAATCACTAAAATATTTATCACTATTATATATAAATAAAATCATCATTAAAAAAAATCAATCATTGATGAGACCCATACATTTTTCAATTATCTATCCAAAAGTCAAAGATTCAACATACTTCATACATCCAAATAACTCAAAATACTCTCAATGGGACCCACAAACCCACTTCAATCTCTACTCATAACTATTCATAAACATTCTCAACACTTCTCAGGTATTCTCACCACCTAAACATAGCCTAGTGGTGAAGTTGGTGACCAGAATAGTTACTACTAGGGCTTCGTTGTGCGGCATCGTCCTCTCCAAAGGAAATGATGGGGGCCGGATCGTTTCTTTTGCACTTGGTGGGACGACACTCTACTGAATACACTTATTGGTATCTCTTGCTAGCTTGGCCTGTGCCTTTCGCCCGGATGAGGTTACACCCCCGTCGGCGAACCCCTCATGCGATGGTTCTGATTTCTCCCAACAGTGGCCCTTCTTGATGTGGTGCACAGGGACGATTGCATTGGGGTCCCTACACAGTCACCTTTTGCCTTGGGCTCCCTTCCCTCTTTGGCCTTCTAACTCTCTTCGCACTTCTTTCCTGGGATCTCTGCCTCCACTCCCGCTTTGGCCTCCGAGTGGGAGGGTACCACGGTCTTGGCCGCCTAGCCTCTTCTCTTCCCTCTTTCAATGAAAGGCAATCTTTGGTGTTATAAGTGGGGGACTGGTGGTAGGTGTAATAGCAACAGTTGGTGCCCTTGTAATCGTCTTCTTGGGCAGGTTGGTAGTGGTCTTTCTAAATGGCGAGCGCCAGTCATTCAAATCGAATCCACAAGCCCTTCATAGGGGCTTCTTCTCTCCTGTTGTTGTGCAGCCCTTTCTCCAGCTTCTCGCGAGCATTGTCCCTTGTTGGAGACTTCCCTTTCTTCTCCGCTTGTTCCAGTTCTTTCCTCCTCGGCTCAGTCAAGGCCTAAAACGTGTCCTCGACATTGATATAGTTGTCGACTTGATCCATGAATTCTCGTAGTGTGGCGAGAGTTCTCCTCACCAATTCTACCATGAACTTGGATCGGGGCCACACTCCTCCCAGGAGCGCTGCCAAAGTTATATTCTTGTCCTGGTCATTCATAGTCATTCGTTCTTTGTTGAACCTAGATATTTATGCCTTCTACTTCTCGTCTTCCCTCTGCTTGATGGTGAGGAGGTACGCTGTGAGGTGTCTCCTTCTCCAGATCTCCATAAATTGTGTGAGGAACAGGCGGGCCACCTTCCCAAAGCCGTCTATGGACCCTGGTGCCAAAGACCCAAACCATACTCTCGCTAGCCCGCTCAAGGTCAGTGAGAAAGCCCTGCAGGCCACTTCTTCCGGGAAACCATGCAGAGTCATGTGGGCTCTAAAGGTTTCCAAGTGTTCAAGGAGATCTCTAGTCCCATCATACATGTCCATAAGGGGCACTCGGAACTTTGGTGGTAGGGGCACAGCCATCACCTCCTTGAGGTAGGATAGGCCCGTACTGGTGAGCAATTAGTCTACTGATGACGATGTGCCCATCTTCCTTGTCATCTCTTCGTACTTCCTTTGAGGTTACGCAGCTCGTCCTACATGTTTTTCCTTTCTTCCTTTGTGTCACATCTTTTTCTTGCGTTCTCGAATCCCTCGTGCTCGTTGTTGCTTAGTTATGCTTCATTTTCTGGCTCATTGGTGGCTACTTTGAGCATCTCATTCTCCTTTCCAGAGGGTCTCCACCTCGATAGTTAGTTTTCCTACCAGTTATTCCATTGCGGCGAGCTTTGCTTCCATGTTTGTCGACATCACTTCTTCTTGTCCCCGAATTGTCTGAGAACGGGTTGTCTCAAGCATACGTAGGACACGTGAAGTTTATCGAGATCCCACAGACGACACCACTGTTAACGTCGTGTTTCGCACGCCTTTGGGTCGGGTTCCAACAACTCAGGTCTTTGGGCTTTAATTTGCATACTTAAGCAAACACGAAGAATGGGGGTCCTTGGTGGTGGCCATGGAGTCTCTTATACCAAAGTCAGGATATCTCCTTAATTGTTTGTGCGCAAGTTTAGAGGGATCAAAGAGAGTTTTTCGTACTTGGGGATCGATTAACTTTTATACTAGGTTTCGGGTGGGGACAACCTATGTCATTTCTGCTGTTCATTTGTCAGAATCCTTTAATGCGACTTGCTTCTAGGGCGGAGTCATTAATGCGGCATGGAGTGCTAGTAGTGATGCCATTAATGCGACATGGCTTCCTGACTCACTTTATCCTGCGGAAGTTCCTTGTTAAGCCTCTCCATGCTTGCTGTCAGGAAATCGAGGATTCTCCATATTTCCTGTCTACCTGCCTGTGTAGGTTCTAGAGGGCAAGGTGTCATCGGGATGGTATTAGGGCGGCAAGTCTCATCTACCCCTACCGTCCGCTTTCTCTATGCATGGGTTACTTCGGGGGTGGGTTTTACTCATGGGCCGAGTACTCTGCAGAAGCTCACTGACTCCTTTGGAGGAGGGTTGTTGGCCTAGATTGGACTTGGCCGGGTTTCCTGACTTACTTCCCCAGTGGTCCCTCGTGGGCTTGCTTTAAGGGCCGATAGGGGGAGAAACTCCCCTACAAGACCAATACTAAGCATAAAATGACAGTGAAAGAGGAAGGTTTCACAAAATGAAAGGACTGGCCAGTACTGTAGTTTATCCTTAAAAACACCTTCCTGATCAAAACACCTTCCTAATCATGATCAACTCTGATTTATGAATTCCATATTGTAGAATTATCCTTAAAAACTAAGAGGATCTGATCTTCAAAGAATAGATCTGATGTTGATCATCTCAGGAATCCAAGCTAGGTTTATGTAATACAATGACTAGAAAGTAGAAACCAGAAGATCACTATTCTAATTGTTGGTTTGCATAATTATATCTATGTCCATAATCCGTACTATATTTAATATATATACCGATGGAGATTAACTTGATTAGATCTTTCTACTTGTTCTGGGAAAGTTTTGGGAATTAAAGGTCAACTGTTCAAGCTAATTTTGCCAATTACTTCATAAATCTTATATATATTGCGTAGCAAAACTTATAGATATAGATATAGATATATATATATATATATATATATATATATATATATATATATAAATCATATCAAAGGCAGGCTCATGATGAAGTAAGAAGTAATCTGAAGGTCTTGTTATAACATTGATTAATTACTTGCCGTTTCTAGCTAACATTGATCTTTTAGTACTAGGAAACCGGAAACCATTAATGTGCACATTTAGTACTCTTTTTGCTGATCAGAAAGCCAAAAAGAATAATGGGTTGGACGAAAGAGAATGAAATTGGGAAGCACAGATCACCTGGGTATGCTTCGCTTTAACATAAGGACTATCGCCACATGGAACCTTGTGTATGATATGATACAAACTGCCTCTCTCTTTTTGCCCTTTTGAGCTCTTCTTTGAACTTCCTTCCATGTTATTTCTCTGCGTATGTACTGTGTGCGCGTTTCTTTCACAGACACCAATCGTAAAGAAGAGAGAGATGAACAAAGGTGGTTTGGTACTCATAGAAAGGGAGACAAAGGACAGAGGGAAGCCCATATGTATAGAGCTGTGGGTGAATATTAGGTGTTGAAAACATGAATCTGGACCACGGTTGTGTCTATGTTCCTCCACGTAGGTTTCAGCTCAACTAACAGCCAATCAACTGCTCTGATATCCGTCTGTTGGTACGTGTCTCTCAATGATTCAACCTTCGCATGATACTGAGCCTCCTCCTGTATGATATGAATCGGTCTTTCTATATATATATATATATATGTCACCGCCCACCAATTATTCAGTCCTATTGGCTTCTATATTTGGTCAAACTTTATCCTCACAATTTGATCTATTATCTCCTTGAATGAAGAGATTCATCATGTGTTTAATTAATTTTCAACATTTTTATATATCTTGAAATCCCGATTGTTGAAGGTATCGAATTTTGGGGAATATTGGAACTTCCAAATAATTTTGTATATCATAAAAAATGGGGTATGATCTCATGCATGCATGCATACCATAACCAATATGCATGGCGTGGTTCTCCATATTCTATATATATATAATCTCCCAAACCTCAAAGTTATCCAATCCAAATTAGATAAACCCTTGTAAGAAGTACAATACTATGTCAATACAAAAATTATTAATTAGTACGTACGAATGATTCTCATCTTACCATAACATGTAATATAACTAAAATTATTTATGTAAGCACAAAGTTTAGTTGACATGGTACGTATCATATGATCATAGGATAAGAACATCAGTACATGCAGTCTGTATAGTACTTCTGTGAAACAGTGCAGGATAAGGCCACCAGCTCAGTATTTGTTATTTTTTCCCAACTGATCATGAGCATATTATATATATAATCCGCATGTTAAATCCAAAAACACAATTTGATAATAAAGCTAAAGCTAGCATGGGATATTTAGAGTAGCGTGTGTGTGTGTGGATGGCAAGAAATACAGTAATTTATGAGCAGCAGCGCTAGCTCCGGCCAGCCAAATCAAAGCCAACAATAACGTGTATAGAACACCACGTACGTACTCATGCATGCAGCTTCGTACGTGTGTGTGTGTGTGTGTGTATATATATATATATATATATATATATATATATATAATCAATAGCAATGGCCCGACCAAACCAAGGCATGTCAATATATAATTCCATAGTTAAAGCGTACGGTGGTTTCAATGAATATGCATGCAGCTATCTCCATGCAACGATTTACATTATCTATTTTTGACCAAAGACAACCCTTTTCTAATTCAGAATACCCATTCAAACAGTAACTAATTCAAGAAAACATCGATATTGGATGTTGTCGACCTTGGAGATTTGATTGATAGCATGATTCAATAGTCCCATCCATCATGGCTGGCCACTTAACATATATATTATAGATTGGTTTGCAGGTGTCGTTTCTTTTCCTGAAGGCTTGGCTCTGGTACTTAACGTTGTCATCAGATCCAGTTTGGAGTACTGAAGTCCTTGGATATTTCATGATATTCGATAAATTAATTAATTAATCTTGCATATTGAGAATTATCATCGATTAATCATGTTACTTGCCAGAGAATTTATAACGTCATGATCAGGTCGTATGTTGAAGATTCCTGGAAAAAATTAACAGCTTTCTGCAAATATTCTCAAGTAAAATATTATGATTTTGAGAGTTAAAAAATTGTAGAAAATAGAATAAAATAGAAAAAGAGATGGAGAAGAAAGAATGAGAGAGATCATAGATTTTAGCGGCTACCTCTATGCTATTATCAATTGTTCCTAAATACATATATCGAAACTATCATAAGCATAATTGAAAGATGTACGCGGTACATATCTATATACACTACAAGGAATGAGCCTTTTACCAGCGATTATTTATCGCTGGCTATACCATATAAATCGCTGGCGTACATCTACCCCAGCGATTTATAAGTCGCTGCTAGTTCGCCGGTATTAAAGCTCCACTTTAGATCTAGTCCAACGGAAGGGAAAACTCGCCGCCATATACTGGTTATTTACCGGCGATATTATATTCGCTGCTCTATATTATTAATCGCCGCAAAATCAAAATAGGATTGAGTTGATAAACGCTGCGAAAGATATTTAGCAGCGACTAATTTTTGACGCTAGAAGTGAAAATATCGCTGCCAATGCTATTTGCCAGCGACCAATCCAAATCGCCGTAATATAACTACAACAGTGTTGTTGTATTTGGCGGCGATTATTAATCGCCGTTTTCATTACTGCCCGCGAGTTTTTAATCGCGGCTATTGGAGATGGCCCTTTTGGCAGCGACCATAAGATCGCTGCTAAATGCTATATTACGGCGAGTTTGTAATCGCTGCAATGTAGATGTTCCTATAACGGCGAGCTCAATACGCCGCTATTTCCTTATAGACAGCGATTTCGAGTTTCGCCGTCATTTAGTTATTGGTATTGAAATTAAATCGCAACGAAATTTAAATCGCTGCTATAAGTTTATCGTAGAGATTTTGGGATCGCTGGGGTAGAGTTAATAAAGTAAAATTGATATAGCGGCGATAAATTAGTCGCCGGTTAAGGGTTTTAATTCGCCGCAAATAATTTTCCGTGCTTAAATTCCCTGGGCCTAATTTTCTTTCTAAGCCTGGTTTTTTTATCTGTTCATAAAAGCAACATTCATAATCCCCAAGAAATGAAGGTTGAACATCAATATAACATGCAAAATAAAATCCCATCAACAAACATCCAAGCCCATCAACAAATCCAAACTCATATGTATTACAATAGGGTGGCGTATTGTATTCTCATATACAAACTGAGCTAAATCCATTCATATTAAATAACCATCACAGTCATTTCTCATTTTGTATTCAACTCTACTATCCACTGAGAATAAATACAACCAATATCAAACAAATTTACTGAGCGTCATGCCTCCATGTACAGCTCCTGCGACTTTAACCCAACAACGGCCAGGTTCAGTACTGGATTGGGCTGGCTTGGACCAAGTGTTGCAGCACGGGGCACCTTGGAAAAAGTAGAAACAATGAAAGGCATCAGTCCCATGTCATGTACTAACCCATCCAACTAATACATAGGTGGTAGCTTATGAAGACAAATCGAACTCAAGCACCAAAATACCTGGACTAGCACTGTTTCCTCCAATCCAATGTCATAACATGATCGAAAATATGTTGCAACAGACTGCAGTAGAACATTTAAGATAATTAGGGTACCCTTTGGTTTTCCCAATGAGCATGCAAGACAAGAATAAATAGTAAACCAAGCTTACAACTACGACCAGTTTTTGCACTCCAAATGAGGCGGCTTTTTGTGTTCTTTACTTATGTTTTATGGAAGCAAATTTGAACCCAAATAAATTAGATGCAACTGCACATGGGCTGAACTCATGCATACCTGTGATATCCCAGCGAATAGACCCTCAAACAATGTTTCCGGTCATAATGCCCACCTCTTCCTCCCTGTAAAAGTAAATTGATCCCAGTGAGAGTCATGATGAATGTCCAATGTAGGATCACGTCTCATTCTCAGAAGGTTTAAATTATGGAATAACCAAATTAGAAACATTAATCGTATATATAATTATAAGAAAAATAATATTTCTGACATGATTTCGCAAAGAATGGTGCGAAATTATGCTAGCTAGCTATATGATCATGGTATTAGAGGATTGGCGCCATGAGTCCTTCATCAGCTCTGGAACTTGATTAAATCACAAAGAAGACCTTATATCCATAGGCAGGGACTAATAATATATATTATATAGGTGGTCTGTAAAACAAATTAGGCTTAGCTTAGCTTGAAAATGACTAGAAAATTAACCTGATGTTCATGATTTTCTTTTTCTTGTTTTGGCAATAATTAGCAATCAAAGGTTAACGTAGCCAAGTTGGATTAACAACGTACGTCTTCGTTAATACCTACCTACTTGTTGATCAATGAATATTTGGTGAATTATAATATATAATTAAATACACCGCGTGTTATTTGATTGCTGGACATCTTTATACTGAATTAGCAAATGCATGCAATGGCTTAAGGCCCCAAACATGAAACTACGTAAGGATAAAGTTGGTTTTGCTTAAATCTCTTGAGACTGAGCCTTTTAACTGGGCAAAAAAAGGCCGCATACATATAACCATAAAGATGAGTCAGATCATATAGCGGTTGGCAGCCTAAAAGGTGTGGCAGATGTAACAAAAAAAAGGCTAGCATATATAATAACACTCACAAAAAAAACATGCAGCATATGTTTTGAGAATGAGAAAAATAGATAAAATATCGTCTTGAAGCTGTGTATGGGTATTTCTTACCTTCAATCCCCAACTAAAGGAATTTCAGCTCACACAAGAGTGAAATGGCTCCTCAACAAGCTTGTTGTCTGAGTCAAGTGCTTTTTAATCAAAAGCACAACACGTCCGCCTTACAATCTGCACCCAACAGTACCAAGTAATTTTCAGAACAGATCTCAATACCAAAATATAACACAAACAAAATCAAGAAACAAAAAATATATATATATATACTAATAAAAGTAAAAAAATGTAGGAGCTAGAAGATTTAATCACAATATCAAAGACCTTTACCAACTATATAATTTCAAGTACAAAGCACTTTCCTTACATCCTCTTAACTTAGGGAAAATCAACTACAAAATGATACAAAGAGAGAATGCCGGTCAATGAACAAATAATTTTGCTGCAACCAGGTTTAAAAGCAAAACTCGCAATCCCTAACGTCTTCACTTACAAAGTAAAACTCAAACAGTTCGAAAAAGTCCATGTCTTATCTGCTAGAAAGTACCAAGTTCTCATCCTCAACAGTTGTATATATAAAATGTTCATTCATGACCTAGCCTAGTATTTAAATGTTCAGTACTTCATTATTGGGCTTCCTGAAGGATATGAGACCAAGGTGGGCTTATGTTATGAAAATAAGCATAATATATATGCTTATTTTTGAAGTTCAAATCATATTTAGGTACTGATAAAGTAAGTACACATATATGGGGTTTGCTATTGATATGTTTGCAGCACCTACAATAATTAATAACAATTAGATTTCATGAATGCTTTCTCGACTTCTTAGCTTGTGTTTGTAGGTCATGAGCCCCTTATGAGCTGAAAAGTATAATCAAATTCAGCTACAAGCTTTGTCACCATGTTTCTGTTTTTAAAGCTTGTTTTAGTACTAAGAAATAATCAAGGACTACTAAAATGTTTGTTGGATAGACAACAGCATGAATGGATGTGCAAGTATAATTCTTGTGAATGGCTTAATATGGGTTTGATACCTAGCTATATGCACCATATATGTGTGTGGGCTAAAAGACACCATGATGCAGCACGCACTTTGTTCTTATTTCATGTGCTGAAACTGTAGACAAACAGAAGAGATTCAACCTGTCAATATGCATGTCAATACATATTCTCCAAACTATGTATTGCAGAGACAAAATTTCTGCTCAATTTCGACTGATCTTTTGGTAATGAAACTGGAAATTCATGTTCGAAAGCTTGTTCATTTAACAAATTTACGGTAAAAAGTTCATCAGAAATGAAAGGACTGCTATATATATATATATACACACAAACACAAAAGACAATGCTCAGTGCAGCTGTTGAACACCCTTGTCCGCGCGCGACATGGGGCCATGTTGCATATGCCCTGCAGGCTTATCTTAATGGACGTCCGACGCAGAGGGGGCCCTACTGGTCAGCAAGAGAGAGAGAGGTTTCTAGTCCACAATATCAATAGATTGTTGTTTGCTTTACGCCCCAACTTGGGAGCTAGTTACGACACTAATAATCTAATAACTTGATAGGTTTCATGGAGGACAAGACACTGAAACAGATAGACACCTCATGATTTGAAAGGCAATATGGAAGGTGATTGTATAAAATGCCTTGAATTTTAAAATCATCACCACCACAGAAAAATATATATTTAATGAAACGAATGGTGGGTGGCAAAACATGTTCCTCTGGTTTTCTGGACCAAACATCCCTCCATATCTACATCCTGCGATTATTCAAATCATAAATGAATCCATTATGATTTGAAACTCCCTTCTTGTTTCACTGCAGATAGAACCACCATGCTGGCCCTCCTATATATATACATAAGCTCTCCAAACATGTAGTTAACAGCTTTTATTCTTTGAATTAATCCTTGTCTGGTTTATGTAATTAAAGATTCGATTCTATAAAATTTCTAGCCTGGTTACTATCCAGCAATAAGAGCTAGGCTTTGCCAATTGAACACTCAACCATCCATTCTTTTCCTAATAAGGGACTTTGATCTGATCCAGCATTTATAGATAAAGTCTAAAAAATTAGGTAATTTTAGAACTGTTTTTTCATTGTAGGTAGTAGTACTCAGTTCAATTGCATGGCTTGAGAAAGAAGAACAAAAAATTAGCTGAGAATAAAATGGATCAATATAAATATATATATATATATAAATATATATATATATATATATATATATATATATATATATATATACCCAACAATACTTTTATCCCATTTCATGTTATATTGATCCACACCCATCAACTTTTATCCCATTTCCTTTCAGCCGAGGCCTCGAAAGGGTCTTATCTACACTTCCATCACTTAATCTAGCACAGAACAGTACCTTAACATATCATTGGGAAGGATTCAACTTGCCAATGATATTTATATACATCATACATTCCTATTGAATCCAGGGACCACTGTTTTTTTAAGAAGTTTCCTATATATATATATGTATATATATATGTAATATATTTAATTATAGCTGTTAATATTCACGCATGAAATATGTCACGCAAAATCAATATTCACGTAAGGCTATAAATGCTGAGTGTGTAACAATATAATCCGGCATGCATGCAGCAGACCTTTGAATAATTTGCATAAAAACCTTTCAACTCCATACCTCCATGTATATATATAATCTATATGGATCTTTATATAGTCAAGACAAGATCAACATACTGATCAATAAACCATCACAATCAGCGTTAATGAAAGATACATGGCCAGAATAGCGAACATGAGATTTTCACATCCAAACAAGCATTTCATTTAATTATATTTTAGTAAATTCATTATTTAAACAATAATGTGTGTTAGTAGTACACAAGGAAATTTCAAAATGGAGTTGGTTGGGTATGTAAATTAACGTTAATTTCCGCTAAAACTACGTTGCCTCCTGATTTTCTTCATTGTTATATTTATCACACAGAAAAATATTATTATACGTGCATTACAAGTTCCAACATCTGAATATTTCCTTGTTCGTGTCTATTTTTGTTGAAGACCCAAATAAATTAATGTTATGCCCAAGCTTACATTAACCAAATCCACTTAATTGCTTGAGTCGATGCTCATGTACATATATGCAATATCTTAAGGCTTACGCAACCCAAATCGTTCAGAATTTTATTGAGCCGTATTTGTCTATTCTAGTAGGTAGGTGCATCTGTAAATAAGCCATTTGGGTCAGGATTTTAATAAATTTCTGACCCACAAAAGCCTGCCTTTGGGTGTTGGAGTAGCTTTCAAGGAAAACATGATGGCAAACTACTGATTCAGATTAAACCAAACAGGCTTCCTTTCCTATTTTGTTTCTTCTCTTTTTGCATGAAATGGAAGCCCGGGCCAGGGATTGTAAGGCAAGCAAATTCAGAATCTAGATAAAGAGACTCTGATCAATGGTAAGGGATGGTGGAATGTTAGGATCGTATCCATCATCATCATCATTTCTTAATCACAGATGCATCTACAGCTGCTGCTGATGATGATGGAATATCTGCTGCAACAAGCTAGCATGCAATGCAGCAACAGAATTCCTGATATGGCAGTTATGCAATGGCTCTCATAGATGTAGAGCCTCGTCATTATAAGAACATTATGCAGGTTTCAACCTCATAATGATGCATCAGTTCCCATATCCATCAGTATTTTGACGGGCCAGCACATTGTTAGGCGGCAGAATCACCAAATTGGCAATATTAATTCAAACCAGTTTACATTAATGTCATCCCACAGACAAAATACAAGTCATCGTTAACTCCTCTCCACCACAAACCAAAAAGGAATGCAAACACTTTTGCCATTCAAACAGTAATTATATTTTAGTAAATTCAGAAATTAGAAACAAGTATTTTATTTCTGGGATGTTGGTATTATATTTTAGTTGAAAAATTTAACTCTTTGTGCGAATAGTTAATGAGTCCTTCATTTAATTGGTAATTATGAGCATGGCCGGGTGGTGGCTTTATAGACTAAATATTAGAAGTAATAACACAAGTGATGTTGGTATAACCGATTCATATACTTTAGCTTCATTCTTAAAAGTAATAACACAAAAAGCCTAGTACTATGTTATTCTGAAAAGTATATGTTTATATATCATATACAAAGATAAATGTTTGGTTGATCACAAACAGAAATTAGAAATAGTAATCAAACAAACTGAAATACATACCTACTTATATATACACCCCTACTCGCATTTGTATATAGTTTGCTGTGATAAATTAATTAATTGATATGTATATTATATTGGAACCCAAAATTAATCTCTATATGCAGAAAGAACTTGAGTTCCCCAATGTATAGACTAATGTTTGCCTAAATATTTAGTACAGAAAACTTGTCAATGGCTTAAGGTATTGACAAGTATTATAGCACTTGAAACCAGCAGAGCTTACAGCCACAAAACATGATCAGCTGTTTAATTGACCAGTAATAGAAAGAACTTCAGTTCCCCCAACTAGCATAATTGAGATATATGAATATTAACTACGAGCAAATTGATCATATTCGAAATACCCTATAAATAACTTTAAATTAAATGGGTTTTTAATTTCAGTCATGATCTGAAGTATTTTGTATTCAATTGAGGACAGTACTGCGCTAATAGATGCAACTTATAAGTTTTTTTCATGTTTGCATGCATGCTAACACGCAAACAATGCGCTGTACGTTCCTCGTCATTGTGGCAAATTTTTCCAGCATGAATGCCATGACTAGATATCGTTGATTTGTAACACCTGCTATACGAATTGGGAATATGTTAGTTTGTCTTTTCATGAATGCCATTAATGATAGCATTCGATAAGTTTGGTGATTGCCAAAATGGGAAAAAGGCCTATTGATGACACTACATTTGGTTAAGTTTTTGCAAGAGATGTGAAAAGTCGTAAACTATAGAAAGAAACACTTATATTTTGGAATTATCGACTGCTAGATAAAAAAATCAGTGGCAGATGAGATTCCTACATTTGGGGCATTGGACTACTCTAAAAAGTGCAGGATAAATATAAGTTTTTTAGCCTTTCCTACATAGGCATTAAGAATGCCAAATGGCTGGTTCCTGCCCCTAATAAGAACAAATGAATTAGTTCATCTAAACGTAAAGACTTTTAACTAAATTTGTAAAACAGAAAATCTGATCTACAACCAGATAATTGGGTGGTAATATTTCTGTCAAGTAATTTTTTTTTTTGCATACATCTGGATGAAAAATCTGATCTAGGGTCACTGCACCAATTTCCATGCATAGTTCTCCTCCAAGGGATTGCTATTATAAGAAGTTTGCCTGGTTTTTAATAATGAATGTGATGGTTTTGCAATGACACTATGCAATTCTTAAATTAAACTCTAATATAGTTAAGATATATTTAAACTTGCTCCTAACTAAAATAACTAGAAATTAACTTTTATGTTCTTATAAAAATAGAAAAATATGAAGTTAGTAGTATAAATAAATTTGAAACAGCTATTTATAACTAACTCAATGTGTCAGTTATAAATAGCTAGCCTCACCTGAAGTTGGCCTATTTTTTCCTTGAAAAGGGTTTAATATATGAAGTATATTAAGGCATAGCTTAGCTTGAGTTGGTTTTGCCCCTTTACCAAATTATGATTTGTTCTTATAGTTTGGTACATTTTCCTATAGGATTTTAACTGTGAACTATATTACCGAAACAATTTTGTCAGTATTGCCTTGCAACAGTTCGATCTTAAGCTTACTCTTGATCTAAATCTATATATAAACACTAAAAACATCAGTATTACACAAACAAAACCAGGCATCGAAAAGAAAATCAATATTTAGACCGTAAGATTGGGCAGATACAGAAAATCCTGAAGCAAACAGAGGAAAAATAAAATCAAGTTACATAGGAACATGCACATTTGTTTCGCAAGTTAAAGAAAAGGATTGACAAAAAAAACAAAAAAAAAAACATGGTATTTTGCATGTCCAGTGCTCATGAGAAATAACCATTTCCAACCAAATACATAGTCAAGAGTAAACTAATTACATGATCAGAGTGCATTTGGCAAATGACAAATTTTGGAATAAGCACAAAAACGAATTTTAGATTTCATTGAAGGGAGGAAAACAGCTAAATTGGCAACTTTGTATACCTATACGGTAGTTCCCTTCCCTGGAGCCGCCAACGATTATGCTGATCTCTTGGCAAATCTTCAACTTGGGAAACGAAATGGAGGCAAAGAACTCATATTGTAAGGGAAGGAAACGTAGGGATTCGGCTTGTTACTAGTGGAAATGAAGGGGAGTGGATTTTTTGATTTTACTAGCTGAAAATCAAGAACCAACAACGGAAGGGAGAAAATTGCCTGAAAATGGGACAGTGAAAACCCGCATTCGGTGAACGCGGAGGAGGTCACGCCGTGGGCAAACACTGGTTAGGGTTGCGCAAAGCAGGTGCAATAGTCGCCGGGTTCGTCGAAGTGCAGAGGTTCGTCGAAGTGTTGGGGGGAAATGTGTTTGGGGGGAAAATAATTAAGACCCGAAACCTGGATGCCGGTTTGGTGCCCAGAAAATGTATTGCGGCGAAGTTTACCGCGTTCAAATTTAATTATTTCTAGCAGCGACATTAATCGCCCCTATAGACCATAAAGTCGTTGTAATAGCCATCTTCTATGGACCCACTATACGATTGGTCGTATTTCATTTAAAAACAACCGGCGGTTTTTAACTCGCCGCTAGATGATACTTTTGCCAACGAATTATTATGCGGCGACTAATAACTCGCCGGTAAAGACCAACTTTCTTGTAGTGATACATGATGCACCTGAGTAAATTATAAGTACAAAATATAAGCCTAGGTCGTTTGCACATAGAACTATAATGGCATATAAACCAAAGTCTAAAATCAACCTATTCTCAAACGTCAACCCATTCTCTAAAAGCAATCCATTCTCGAACTACAAACATGGTTATCTACACAATAAGTTTCAGCATACTTTGTAAGAGATAAATTCTCAACTACAACATGAACTGATATCATCAAACAAGTTTTTCATTCTTTCAATGAAAGTTACTACTCCCCTAAGATTTTCAACAAGCGTACACGACACAAAAACACCAAAATCAGAAGCCCAATGTTGAAATCAAGCTTGCAAGCCCTTTAAATTTTCTTCCTGAACTGCAGAATCTTTTAGTATCTTGAGAACTTGAAAAATGCTAAACCCCATCTAACCGCGCCTAGTAAAGTAGTCCAACAAAAACCTCAAAACCATAACACGAGACCTCAAAATCATAAGCATAAAGATCATTATGTTTTACCCTAAAATTCTGAAATATTCAAGAAAAAGAAAACAAAACCTCAAAATTAATCAAGAAGACCTGATACCTATTTGAGTTGCTGGTTCTCATCCAAATCCATATAGGATTTATAAGCTTCATGACGAACCCTAATAAAAAATCTGGCCCTCTGTACCACTCAGGTCAAGATCCTCCACATACAATGACGAAACTGAGAGATAGAATTGTTGGGTTAGCTCCTTTGGAGTCTCACATCGGTGGGGAGTGATGGAGGAGCCAAGGCTCATGGCCTATAAATAAGAGGGCTTAGCCTCTAGTTAAAGTACACCAAGTCATAAGCTTATTTAGTAACTTGTGACTCTAGTAAAATTCTTCTATTAGTTTTTCTTGTAAAAGGGAAAGAGGTGAGAATTTAAGTTTTGCTAGTGGGGAAGCTTTGTGGGTGTCATTTGGGGTGAGGAGAAAAATTGTGTGATTGTAATAATTTTTCACATAGTGTATTTTCTTCTCTGGGTCTGGTGGTTTTTCTCTTGAATTTGAGAGTTTCCACGTAAATTCTTGTGTTGTTATTATTTCTTTGTTTTTCTTCATATTTCACCAGAAAGTGGATCCTAGGGGTGAATTTGAGAAATTCAAATTCCTAACAAGTGGTATCAGAGCCACTAGGTTCTTTTTGGTGGGTGGAGCTTTGGTGTGGTAGTGTGGATACGTACAGTCTAAGGAGGTTCTGTCTAGGAGATTGGTATTTAATTGGTCCAGTGTGACCCTCCAATCTTTCCTGGGAACTTACTTAGTGAGTACTATTCATTTCTACGATAAAAATTCATCGAGGCAATGTCTGGAAGTAAGGCTTCAAATTCTATCAGATACGAGGTAGAGAAATTTAATGGGAGAATCAATTTTGGCTTGTGGCAAGTTCAAGTCAATGATGTTTTGATTCAATCAGGATTACACAAGACGTTGAAGGGCAGACCAACCCCTGAAATCAGTAGTGATACTAGCGTGACTGATGAAACAAAGAGCAGATCTGTAATGAGCAATGAAGATTGGGAGGATCTGGATTTGAGAGCAGCAAGTGCGATACATCTGTGCTTGGCCAAGAATGTTCTTGCAAATATACATGGAATATCTACGTCAAATGAACTATAGGAAAAGCTCAAAGAGTTGTATCAGACGAAAGGCATCTCAAATCGGGTGTACTTAAAGGAGCAGTTTCATATACTGCAGATGAGTGAAGGTACGACTATTTCAGATCATTTAAGTGTTCTCAATGACATTGTCTCTGAGCTAGAATCTATTGGAGTTAAAACTGATGATGAGGATCAAGCCTTGAGGCTCATCTGGTCTCTTCCATCTTCCTATGAGCATATGAAACCTATTTTAATATATGGGAGGGAGAAAATAATTTTTTCAGAGGTTACCAATAAACTTTTTTCTGAAGAGAGAAGATTATGTGGTGGAAGAAATGGTCCACCTGTGAACTTAGCATTGGTAGTAGCTGGTAATGGGAAGAAGAAGAACTCCATGAAGATGAAAGTAGTCTACTGGGGGTGTGGACAATCTGGACACGTCAAGAAAAATTGTCCAAGAGCGGGAGCAGGTTCGGCAAGTGGCTCCAAGTCAGTAAATGAAGATACTGGTAATGAAACTGATGTTGTGTCCCTCTCCATAGAAGACAACGTCTGTTAAAGGGACATGTACATCCTCATGGCATGCCGTTAATTCCCAAAGTTGCCATGATAGAGGATGTGTTAATGTTAGCTGGTCCACAAGTTTGCACACAGGCATTGATTTAGCATTAATGCAGGGTGTGTGGTGGAAATTTATGTCGATGGCTGATGAACTTCCAAGAAAGCCAAACGTGAAAGTTGCACCATAATTTTTCAGCAAGGTTATTTTCGACATGTGCCGAAATTGAAATGCTTGGAATTGGTTTATTCTGAGTGGGTATACTTTTATAGTGGAGCATGATAGCAGAAGCTATGAAGATCTTCATTGCGGTGGAGCGTGGCTGTGGGATCAGCCAAAGTCGCAAGGTAGAGATTGTTGGGTTAGCTTCTTTGGAGTCCCACATCGATGGGGAGTGATGTAGGAGCCAAGGCTCATGGCCTATAAATAAGAGGGCTTAGCCTCTAGTTAAAGTACACAAAATCATAAGCTTATTTAGTAACTTGTGACTCTAGTAAAATTACTCTATTAGTTTTTCTTATAAAAGGGAAAGAGATGAGAGTTAAAGTTTTGCTAGTGGGGAAGCTTTGTGGGTGTCATTTGGGGTAAGGAAAAAAATTGTGTGATTATAATAATTTTTCACATAGTGTATTTTCTTCTCTGGGTCTGGTGGTTTTTCTCCTGAATTTGGGAGTTTCCACATAAATTCTTGTGTTATTATTATTTCTCTGTTTTTCTTCATATTTCACCAGAAAGTGGATCCTAAGGGTGAATTTGAGAGATTCAAAATCCTAACAAGAATTAGGACAAAATCGAGAGAGAGTGGGAGAAACGAATGGGGAGAGAGAGAGAGAGAGAGAGAGAGAGAGAGAGAGAGAGAGGAGAAGAAGAAGAAGAAGAAGAAGAAGAAGAAGAAGAAGAGATACTGAGGATTGAGAGACTCACTAGCTTCCCTCAATGGCGATGAGACAATCTATAGGCTGAGTTAAAATGTCTTAATACTATATATGGTCATAATATTAAGTTATTAAATACTAGTTTTATACTTCTTAAATGAAAAACTAAAAAAACATGTAAATAAAGTTGAAAAACATAAATAAATAGAAAATGATACTTGGTTCCATGATTTTGGCCCCTCAAAGTTACTATTAGGTTATTTTAATTCTTTTTTCTTAATAGTTTAGCAAGTGACTATTAAGGAAATTATATATTATTTTAAAATATTTAAAAATATTTAAAAAATAATAATACAATTAAATTAGTGGTAAGTTTGAAAGGATAAAATGATGGAGCTGACTCGCAGCATCCTATAATAAATAAAGTAATGATATACCCACAACATTTTGTCCAATATATTGTATAACAACGTGTTAAATGAGGGATATTTTTATAAAACATCTTATAAAAGTAATATAATTTTACAAAAATACCTCTCATTTAACATATTATTGTATAATGTGTTGTACAAAATATTGTAGGTTAATCATTTTCCTAATAAATATGACATAGGAGAGAACAGACAGAAAAAGTCAGGGTGATAACTTGTGTTGCCCATGTGCTTTGACGGTGGATCTCGGGATAAAGAATCCAGCTAGCTAGGCGGCGCGTGGTGGAGGATGGGTATGCATGGCAGTCAAGCCATTTTTATTATTATTGAAAAGGTTGAAATGGAAAATAAAAAGGAAGAAATAATCAAATGAGCATTTAATTTGAATTCTAAGTAATTAAGTGAAAATTGATTGCTATAAATTTTGGACACATGTCTTTAGAGAAAAAAAAAAAAAAGTGAAATCTATAAATAGTATTTCAACAAATTTACAGATATACCATTCACTTTACAAATATTATTTTACTAATTTTTTCTCTCCTTCCTCCCTCTCTCTCTCTCTCTCTCTCCACCAACGGGATTATTTTTTATAGTTTCTATATCATCAACTTGTGCTCCTTTGTCGTCCTCCCGGTCTCAAATTCTCCCCATTTTGATACCACATATTAGGGCAAAATCCAGATCTTGTTCCCTGGAAGATCATTTAAAGACCTCCACTCGAGTTATCAAGCATATTCCGATAAGTAATTCTTTACCCTTTCTTATGGTTTTGGATTTTCGGATTTCGCGAGAGATTTGGTTTTTGTGGGGAGGATAGGGCTGCAATTCTTGGGTTTATTTTTTTTGCTTTCAAGTTTCATGTGCGTGTGCTTGTATTATCTAAAGATTACTTGTGGTCTTTTGCTATGGTAGTTCTTTTCTCATGTTCTTTTCTCAAGAATTTAGGAACAAAATATGTTCGTCGCCTTCTAAACTTGTTGAAATATAGTTAGAGGAAATTTGGTAGGAAACAGAGTTAGAGGAAATTGGGTGCGCACTTTGTGTTCACAGGTAGATGCAACCCTCGGAAATATTGGCCTAATAAATAAGATATTGAACTACTACTTGGGCCCTAGAGAATGCAGAAATGATACAATGACATGAAAGCATCCCAAAGGTCTAATGCACACATCTGACTCTGTATATATGTGTACTTATCACCATAAATACCATGATCCCAAATATATACCTCTGTTAAGTTGCATCCATGAGTGACCCATGAGTGTATTATCGATATGGAGTAACTATACAATTCTTCATATCCTGAACAATTTTTCTAGCTGTGTAGGGCAATAGTTACCTCACAAAGTGCTACAAGCATCAAATAAAAGGTGAGCTAAATTCTTGATAGCTCATCTGTGCCTCACTTTTTTGGAGGGAAATGTTATTTCATTTTTTTTCCTGACCGCATAACTAGTTCTAGGTAGGGTTCAAATCTGTCCTCCTTGAAATGTGATTTGTTCTACCTCAGACACTTGTGATGATATAAAGAGAATGTTCTAATGAATTACTCCAAGTTGTTCTCCATGCACAAAATCCCATATTACAAAGAATGATGTGAAAGGATATACAAATCAAAATGTTAGCTAAGCTTATGTGGTTGTAATGTCTTATTTCTTTTCCCTAGCATTGTAATTAGAGACCTTTTTGGAAACTGTTTGGCCTATTGGCAATTGAAGAAGATAATAGTTAAAATGACATTAGATTTGTGGTATTATAATCATATACTAGTGTGCCAAGAACTGAAATGGCGCTAAGAACTGGTATTATAATCATATACCAGTATGCCAAGAACAGTTTGGCCGATTGGCCTATTGGATTTGCTTGCATGGACCTGCATGTTTATTAAGAAAGCTTCAATCACATCAAGCACATTTTCAACATTTTTGACAAAATATCAGGAAGTAACAAAAGGATACTTGTCTTAAATGCCTAATAGTTTCAGAATCAGTTGGAATAATGTGGTAAAATCCCATTCACATAAGCACATTTTGGCCTATTGGCCTATTGGATTTGCTTGCATGGACCTACATGTTTATTAAGGAAACTTCAATCATATCAAGCACATTTTCAACATTTTTGACAAAATATCGGGAAGTAACAAAAGGATACTTGTCTTAAATGCCTAATAGTTTCAGAATCAATTGGAATAATGTGGTAAAATCCCATGCACATAAGAACATTTGCACGTGTAAAAGGACCAAATCCATCAATTTCTTTCAACTGGTTAGCCAATTTATCGTAGCTTGATAAGTTTGCTCCATTACAGGCTTCTTCAAGCTGTGCTAGTTGAATCCTGCCTTCAACAATACCCTTAGCAAGTTTTAGCTATTTATATGTATTTGTTGCCACTCTCTCTCTCTCTCTCTCTCTCTCTCTCTCTCTCTCTCTCTCTCTCTCTCATTATCTATGGGAAGTATGCACCATTTCAGTTCTTGGCATGCCCCTTGGGGGCTGTTTGGAAACTATTTGGCATGTTTTAATTGCCAATATGACTATGAGTACATTCTTATACTGTTGAAGGATGAGCATTTTGTCCTTCAATACAATGGTACTGATTAAGCTATTTTAGTAACATTTTGTCCTTCAATATTTTGTTGAAGAATGAACACTTTAATTGATGAGGATCCCTTCTTCACCGCACTGTTGGAAAGTGGTGAGGGTGGTATTAACAACCCCCCTATGGATAGTCCAAATGTTGATGTCCAAGCGATACAACCCCAACGGAAAAAAAAAAAAAAAAAAAAAAAGGCACCTAAACAAAAATCCCAGCAGGGTGTGTCATTTACTACAGAGGAAGATACTCTCCTCATTTCAGCTTGGCTTAACATTAGTATAAACTCCATACGGGGGACTGACCAAACCTCCACACAATTGTGGAGTAGAATTTATGATTACTACTACACCTATAAAAAACCTAACAGTCAAGAACGGTCTATACCCTCTTTTACCAAGTTGAAGGAATGAATACAAGTGGTGCGACCGAGCTAGGCAAGGTATAATGTTTTTTTCAATGTTTTATTGTTCTAATTATTAAGTATTTGCAATGATAGAACGTACTGATTGTTCTACTATTTTGTAGATTGATAAGGCAAAAGTTTTGTACCAAGAGACCCAAACCAACTTCAATATGGATCATTGTTGGAATCTTTTGAGGCACCAACCAAAATGGCAAACACGTGGAACAAGTAAGAAGAAAAGACAATGTGTCACGTTCAGGTATTACTCCAAACTCAATACCTTTATGAAAAGACATGGAAAATGTGCATATGGATTGTGAGAGACCTTCAGGCAAGAAGGCTGAAACAGAAAGAGAGAAACAAAGAAAATGTAAGGAAAGACAAGATAATGAATTTAATGAGGCCTTAAGGCAAATGAAAGATGATACGAGGACTTGTATGATGAAGAGAAAAGAAACATTGATGAAGTTTGACAATGACAGATCTGAATTACTACTTCTTAAGAAGAGAAAACTTGATATAAAAATTAAGGCTGAAGAAGATATATCTGAATTAGTATCTCTTAAGTAGAGAAAAACTGATATGGAAATTATGAAATTGGATATTGATTCCATGAATTCTGTGCAGCAAGAGTATTTCCATAATCTTCAAATGGAAATCATTGAGGAACAAAGGAATAAGGTCATATCTCGTACATAGTTGTATGCTTGGTTTTGGGTGATTTTGCAATTGTTTTGATTGTGTGGTGACATTTTTTGGGTATTGTTGTACTGTTAGTTGCTATCAAATGAAAATCATTTTTGTACCGCTGGTTGCTATCAAATGGTTACTACTTGTTGGGAGCTGCTGCTTGCTGGTGGTGGAGCTGCTGCTTCCATTTTCATTGCTGGTTGTTGTTTGCTTTTTGGAAATTTTGGTGCTAGAGCTGCTTATCATGGTGCTCGAAATTTGTATTCTTGAAAACTTGGAGGAACTTGTATTAAGTGTATGAATTTGTATCAAAATCAACTTTGTGGAATTTGTATTAAGTTGATGATTCAAAGTGTTTTTAAGTACATGTTAATATTTGTTGATGACATTGGTGTATATATAAAATTGGTCATTTTGATATATGAAATTGGTAATATTTGGATACATGAAATTGGTGTTTTTGAGCACAAGTTAAATGATAGAATTTGTAGTAGGAGCTAATTGCAAAATATATAAAAATAATAATAATTTTAGGAAAAAAATAATTTTTTATTTTTATTTTGGCTCAAATATGCATAATTCAATGTAGAAGTTTTTCTTGAATGACAAAATCAATCTCCAAAAGATATAATTTTGCATATGCATATAAAGAAACTAATACTAGTGTTCTTACTCGCCCTAGCGTTATATATAACATTACTCATAACGGGCCATCACGCCAGCATTCAAGCCAGCCTGTGGTGGTTCCGCCAATATAGAGTAATATTTTTCATGTATTTTGTTTTTCTAATTTCAGTCATATTATGTTGACAATAAGTTGGTTCATCATCTTTTGATCGATAATAATCACAACCAACTTGCGTATGTAATTAGAAAAATGTGGTTCCGTCCCTCTCTGGAATGTACCTAGACATCTTGTTTTCTTGCCCTCATGGAGAAATAGCTGGAGCCTGGAATAGTTAGTTCCTAGGAATCATAAGCATGGATAGAATTTTTGGGTGCTGCTATTGGAACCATTGGTTTTGATCAATAGTGCATTTTTATTTTATTTTATTTTATTAAAAAATATAAATAAAAACACACTAGCGGTCAAAATCAGCGGACAACATAACATGTTCGGGAATTTTTTTGTCACTCCATGATACTGTTGGCTTTTGGGATTTTGCAACCATCTTTCCCTTCAATATTAAGAGTAGGTTTGGGGGGTGAGATGAGAATTTTATGTTTTGTTTTGAAGTTTAAAATATTAAGTTTTAATATTATTATTGTTTTGGGATTTGAAAAAGGTGTATTGGGATTTGAAAAAGTTGAATTGTTTATTATATTTTGTATGAGGATTTGAAAAAGATGTAATGATGAGATGAGATGAGATGAGAATTTTATATTTTGATTTTAGCCCCAAACCTGCCCTTAGAATGACAAAGTGATGGAAACAACTAGCTAATTATGCTAATTATAACAATAAACATCTCTTATAGAATAATGTTACATATAAATTTAGAGTGTAAAAATCGTGTAATTCTTTTTAAAAAAAAAAAAAACCCACAAAATAAAGTAAATTTTTTCAGATGGGATCATATTTTCCTTCAAAAGAGCTATAGGCCCTAGGCATGCACAAATTATTATATTTTAACTAATAACATATTACTCCTTAGAAAAAATAGAGAGCTGGAAACCTCATATTGGCTATAAAGATAACTTTGTTTACAAGGAAAAGATAATTAAAAGAAATATTCAAAAGAAATTTCCAAAAGTCTATGCTATAGGGAGGAGACCAATTAACATTAACTTACTACAGTCAAAAGTGAACTGAAAAATCATAACCAATTTCCTGTAAATGGGAGAAAAGATCAATAACAAGCTCTAGAAACGTCGGCAACCCCCACATATCTATCCCAAGGTGTTTGATTTAGTTCAAACACTATTAAAAGGTGTTTATAATTTAAGAGATATAATAGTTGCAGTCGTGAGTACGTAAGCACCGTAAAATCATTTTAGAAAAAATAAATAAATAGAGGACTCATATAAAAAAAATAATAATTTTTTAATAGTAGATCCCATTTTTTTTTCAAAACAACTACACGACACTTACGTATTTCATAACTGAATGTAGCATTACTCATTTTATAATTATTTAAAATGTTGCAGCCTATTTTTTGAAAAAAAAATTTGCAAGTTGTTATTTTTTATCTGTTTTAATTTTTTTTATAACTTTAATAGTTGTAGCCCATTAGTATTTCTTCTAATTCATGAATGAGGTCTAGAATTTGATCCAAAAATCTCTTTCTTTTGATTTAAGAAGAAGTTATCCGTATTCAACCCATACGAGATGGATGGTTGTCCATGCGGAACTGATGCGTAACCGAGTGACGTGGTAATTTGCCACGTCAGCATCTCACAGAAAATATAATAATAATAAAAAAAAAGAAATGAAATGAAAACTGAGCAAAGGAGAAGTCCTTCATCTTCCCCAAGCAGAAGGGAAGCCAAATCTACCCTTCGTCTTCCCCAAGCACAGATCTAAAGTCTTGCACCTACTTAAAATCATCTTTCACCCATTCAAGAAACACGAAAGGTACACTCCTCCCAACCGACTCATCCGCAACAACAAGAAAAATTGCATGCCCAAAGAAACGAATTCAACTACACACACTGCAACCAGAACTAAAATCAAATTGGCTAAAACAACTAAAAGATCAAAGAACTAATTGGTAAAAGCAAAGCAATCGGTAGCTAATTTTAAAGAACTAACCCAAGGCTTCATCTGGTTTCTATTCCTAGGAAATGTCATCAAATTTAATAAATTGACGACTCCAATTCTAGACTTTCAAAAAGTCTATTCAAATGAGCCTAGCACTGCCATTTTGACTTGGGTGAGATGGGTTTTTAATTTTCTCAACATGCAAACATCTGATAAGGGAGACATGAATCAAGACTCAGAAAATCAAATTGACTTGACTTGAGATTTGACAAGATTGTTAACAGAAAGAAAATTTGATGAATCAAGAAAAGTGGTAGATATCAGTGTTTTTTTAGAGAGAAAGAAACACACCGAAGAAAAAAACTTGAGGAAGGAAGAAATGAAAAAAACTTAAAAGGAGAAGGGAAAAGACGATGGAATGACAAGAGAGTAAAAATAGTGTATTTAACTTTAAAGGAGAAGACTATCACATGATTAATTCTCATTGTCTACTGCAAGCTTCAATTAAAACACTTCGTTTTATTTAAATAATGTCAAGATTACCCGACAGTTGCACCAGCCAGTTGAACAAAGCTTTTCTCTCTTTCTTTCAACCAATATGAGAATTAATTATATATTCTGGCATGAAATAAATAATAATTAATTAATTGCCTCAGATATGAAACAAATGGACTGTAGAAGTTTGTTTTCGTAATGACGATGGTTAACCTACTTGATATCATATAGGAAAATTCTTCTTGCAAGTGAGTTTGCACACCAAATCGCACACCAATACTGATATATAAGATATTCATTTAATGAAACGATATGAATTAAAGATGAAAATTATTTTTATGAAATAGAGAATCTTTTCTTCTCTCAATATACAAAAACAAGGAATTTTGAATTGATGCGGATAATATATATATATATATATATATATATATTATTGTATGAACTAGCCATTCTGAGTTAAAAATGTTGAAGCGTTTTGTTTTTTTCATTAATTAAAGGATTAAAATATAAAAAGAGGGTGAGAAATCCCAACAATTACTTGGATCGTAAAGAATGACAATTTTAATTACAGTGCCGACTCATTCATTGAACTATGGAAATATCCGTCTCGTGGTTTATCTAAAGTTTCATCTTACTTTGTCCTCTCTCCCAATAGATATGAATTCTCCTACATTTTCTTCCAATTTTTTTTTTTCGCCCCTTCTTGAAATGTTTACTCTAGTTTTACTTTTTCTCTTTTTACTCGTGGGTTAAGGTTTATTTATTAAAAGATGTTTTGCCAGCATTTCTCTTACTCCAATTGAAATATTGGACTTTATGAAAGAAATGTACGCACAAATAAGCTTTTCAAGACCAAAACTTGTTTTTTTTATTGATTGGCACCCGATAGCATCCCGACTAATCCCGAAATGTACAAACCCTCGGCAAAGAATTTCCTATAAGTGCACCTTAAATAATTAAAGAAAAAATTATCCAATCCAATGACCTATAGATATTGTTTACACCCAAAAGGGATTTGAACCTTAGACCTAGGAAAGACCATACCCTCAAGCCTAAGGTCTTTACCACTTGAGCCAACCCTTGAGAGGTTTCAAGACCAAAAGTTAGCACCAAAAGTTATCATAAATCCTATCGAGTAATGCTATTCTCTATTCTAATGCTTGATGATATGGCATATTTCAAGTGAATAATAATATTTAAATACCCACAAACTGACATGATTTCATATAATACTTTAAATCTATTTTACAATAAAAATAACTTTACAATTTAACAAACCACGTCAAAAGTCAATTTGTGAATTTTTTTTTGTTTGTGAATTTTTTTTTGTAAAATCTATTTGTAGCCAAAACAATTCTCTCAAGTAATTGATGGAAGTCATTTGAAATGTTACACATCACCATGTGAGTGAAAAGTAGCATTACTCAATTCCTATCCATAACTTGCTGTAACAAAAAACAAATAAATGAATCTTAATAATAATAATAATAATATAAACAAAACACGACTGCAAAAACTTGACTAGCAATCTTGCATTAAGAACCGGAATCGCATTTTGTGAAGACACTGCTGGGAAATGGGTGTACAGTAATATGGTATGTGGCTACTATGTGGGGGACCCAGCATATAATCTCTCTTTCGACAATGAAATTCATGGATCACACGACACAACTTCAAAGCAGAAAAATGGTCAGCCACATGATAGAGGCCAACCAAAACATTACAAAAATTCACTCAAATGGATAATGGAATATCTTTGTGGCTGTAGCACTTATCTGTATCACATAAATATTGAAATCTACATTACCCATAGGTAGCATTTAATAGTTAATGCAATGAAATCTACAGTGTTGTGTCTATATCTAAAAACTGTTTAGGTCAGAAAATTATAGAAAACTCAATCACGGGACTACCTCAAGGACAAAAGGTGTCGAACATTCTTCAGTAAAGCATTCTTCACATGAGGATTATGCATGAAAATGATGTGTTGTGTTTATTGTGGCCAATTACCTAAGACGTAAGAAGCTCTCCTTGTTTTATGCTCTTTACCTCCGATCACCTATCTGATAGTTATTCTTCTTTCCAACGGCAAACCAGATTCAAATCCCACAGAAACCACTAATTAAAACTAGTGGCTAGATTTTACTTCCCACCCTTTATGTTACCCCCCTTCAACCATTGGACCCGGTGCAGCTATTTCAAACCCTAATTACAGAATATCAGGCTGTGATCACATCCTATAACATTCACCAAGGGGAAATTCAACTGAACCTGGCACAAGACCAGTAGAGAGGAAATTCTATCAAAGAAATAAACACATATAAATATAAATACAAAAGTCAAAAAGGATATTAGCAACCACAAGGGTAAAATGAATTACAGCAAACCAACCACGTTGATCTTTAGGGCGGATACAACAGATGAACAGAACAACCTCGCCCACATCCATACAACGATGAAAGAAAAAACCACTGAATAATAATGCTGGAGATTGTGAACCACATTTCACGCTATTAAAACCCTATTCATATAGATTGAACCCACAGGCCAAGGCAAGAATTTAGCTAAAAGCAAAAGGCAAACAGTCTATTCCTGGTTCTCACCACGACTTGCACGGCCACCCATTCGTCCCCCCATACGTCCCTGGCCACGGCCATACCCTCTGCCTCCACCTCTACCTCTTTCATATCCAGTACCTTCAGGAAAAGCAAGGATCTTAAAATGGTTTGCCAAAATTTTAAAATTGGACCAAAATGAATTATTTTCTATAGCAGCTATGTACATGCTTGCAGAAGTAAACCCACTACCAAAGGATTAGTTCCTCACTGTATATACCGAACGACCTATCAATATCCAACAACGTGCAATAATAAGTTTCACTTGCACAATTAGATAAACAAAGAAACTTACCACGATAACCCCGACTTCTGCCTCGCCCACCGCCTCGACCCCGGTCTGAATATCCATCATTATCTGCTAGTAAAAAGAGTGAGTAACAAAGGAAATGCTTCAATAAAATATGCATCATAAATATCACCATCTGCTCCCATATAATAGTCCAATAACCAAGATTTATACCTTGATAGTCTCCATATCCACCTTGATAATGTCCGTATCCACCTTGATTGTTTCCGTATCCACCTCGATTGTTTCCGTATCCACCTCGAATGCTTCCATATCCACCTCGATTGTTTCCATATCCACCTCGGTTGTTTCCATATCCACCTCTATCGTTTCCATATCCACCTTGATCGTTTCCATATCCTCCTCGATCGTTTCCATATCCTCCTCGATCGTTTCCATATCCACCTCGATCATTTCCATATCCACCTTGATCGTTTCCATATCCACCTTGATAGTTCCCATATCCACCCCTGCCCCAACTCTGACCTCTCCCTCTCCCTCTCCCTCTACCTCTTCCTCTCCCACGACCCCGTCCTTGTCCATATGAATCTAGAGATCAAGAGCAGGAAACATGTTACATATTGCACAGCAGATGGAACACAATAGAGGGTAAACAAAATAAGTCCTTGCCTAGGCAAAGAGAAACAAAAGATAAGAAAAGTTCATCTAAACAATCACACAAATTATTCACTTGCCGCTCGCACCACCTTCATTAACAGCATTGTATGGGGCACGTGCTTGTTTAGGTGGCTGTTGCTGTTGATAAGTAGATTGTGGCTTTGGTTGTTCAGCATGACGTGGAGCTTGGTACCTGTGGACAAAATTTTCAGACATTCTCACAGCATGCCATGAAAGCCAAGTTGAATAACTCGGAAAAGAAAAAATATTACACATTATTAAGTCTCAGCGGCTGCGTGCACTTGTGAAAATTGCATCAGGAAAGTATAGCATAAAATATTAATAGTTGATCTATGGAGCGAAAAATTGAACACCGCCAAAGATTTGTAAACTTACCCAGGAGAATTTCGGTTTAGCTCTCTAGGAGATAAGGTGATTGAAATCATTGAGACATGGCGAGTCATCTCCACACTGCATCAGTCATTAATACTCAGATATATTCGATAGGTAATGAAAGAAGATTGAAAGAAGATTAGTAACGGAAAGTGTACACAAGGATCAGTTATCTATAGTATGATGATAACTTTTGATCATAAATATTACTAATAAAAAAAAGTTTTGATCATAAATATACAAATTTATGTGGATATCAAAATATGACGACTTAAAAACTCACGGTACAAGACCCTCCTCAATGGGTTCCCATACGTCAGTTATGCTTTCTGAGCTAATGGCAGTATCTTGGTGCAACATGGGAATTCTCTTCTGTTCCAGGACATAAATATTGAATTAGTTCCCAAGGGGGTGTGTGTGTGAGAGTGTGTGTGAGAGAGAGAGAGAGAGAGAGAGTCTTAGAAAGATCTTGCCAGGTATACCAACCTTCAAAATCTCAGCAATGGCTACTGTCTTGCTGATTGCCTGTCCCATTGCTTTCAAAACAATCTCTCTAACACGTTTTTCCTAATCATAAGATGTCACCAAATTAATAAAGGCACATCATATTTCTAATAAAATAATGAAGCAACATACTTCACACATGCAAAACTATAAAGACATGATATCGGATGAGTAACACATAATGTAAGACATTCAGATAAATCAATATATGCAAATAGCGGCAAAATCAAGAAGAGAGTCATGAAAACTCTGAGAACAAACACAAAGGTTAAAGAAACTAAAGAAAGGAAAAAACCTCAACAATAAATGTTTAACAGATGCACAAAAAGCTCTCAAGATTAAATGCACGATGTTCATGACTGGTCTTAAAAAATTCAATGGCAAGTTCCAACTTTTTTTTTTTTGGTACGTAGCAGGTTCCAACATTTAACTAGAACTTTTATTATTGAAAAAGTTAGCCCCGGATTAGGAATGAGTTCACGAGCAGAATGGCTTGGATTGGGAAACTCATCTGCAAAAGTATGTCCATCCGGTGACTTAAAACACTTTAGTTTGTATTGTTAGTCATTGATGGCTTCTGCTCAAGATGCAACCCTTTTATGATGTTGAACAGTTGCCTAGATGAGGCAACTGAGATGGCTCTGCTTCCAGCTTTTTATGGATGCATTGGTGACATACGGATTCCAGGTACCAACTATGATGCTTTCATTTTCTTTCAGTTATACTTAAATATTTTTTTTTTTGATTGGCATCAAGTGTTCAGGAACAGCGTCCCGACTAATCCCGAGAGTGCACAGGCCCTCGGCAAGGAGTTTCCCACAAGTGCACCTCGGGTAATTCAAGGGAAAAGTCACCTAGTCCAATGGCCCCTAGAGATTGTTTGCACCCAAGGGGATTTGAACCTTAGACCTAGGAGGAGCATACCCCCAAGCCCAAGGCCTTTACCACTTGAGCCAACCCCCAGCGTTTATTTATAATCTCTTTGTTGGGGATAACTAGCGTTTATTTATTAAAGGGAGATATCGTTGCGCATTACAGCTGGCATTTTTTTAACTAAGGACAGCCAGCAACCATGCAAGAAGCCAAGTACAAATGGCAACGATGAAAAGAAAGAAAATCGCTAATCTCATCCTACTCTTGGTAATCTCAGCCATGCAATACCTAGGGGGAGGAGTTCGGGGAGGAGAAAATGGTCCTTTGAAAAACCTCAAATACAAATTATACATTTTTTGGTTGGAATTTGGCCAACCATATTTAGGCTTCCAACCCAAAATGAGTTTGAAGGAAGAAATGACTTCTGCTACATGATGGAAGCCAACAAGTCAGGTCAGGTTGGAAGGTGCTCGTCAATTTAAAATCTTGAAGTCCAGCCAGCAGTCACCACTTCTAACAAAGCCTTATAAACCTGAACAAACTTTTTTTTTCTTTATAGATAAGAAATTTTTTTTTTCTTGATAGATGAGAAAATTTTACTAAGGCAAGTAAAAAGGCATAGCCCAAGTACACAGGAAGTGTACAAATGCAGAATAAAACCTGAACAAACTGTGAGCTTCTTCATCAAACTCTGATAACAAAATGCCCAAAATGTCATTGGGACTCAGACTGAATGTCACATCATAGGAAAGAACCCCATGGGTACACACAACCTAAATATAAAGTGGCAGAACAAAGGACCCCTTTCCTAGATACGGCTCATAAAAAGAAATCGTTTGTCACATTCCCTAAAGATAATGAACTCAATAGGAAAAGAAAAACCAAGTTTTAAATTAATAACTGTATAGTGATTGATTACAGATTTCGCCACATTCCCCATTTTTAGTCTTCCTATTTGAACTGCACCAGCACTTAAGCTGTGGTTTTCATCCCTGCTTCTCAATCTTGCAACTTTTTTATATCTAGAGCAGAATGATATAATTTGTGGTTTTAATGCACCAAAATATCATCTTACCAGGTTTTGCATTAATGATTTTTTTTTTTTTTATATAAGTAGGTTACATTAATGAAATTAGAATCAGCATATATACAATTATTACCAAACGACAACTTCCACTAGATATATCCAAGAACAAGTATGTGCCCGGTTTGGTTTCGTTCAATTTGAAATCCACTGTTGATTCCTTAATCCTCAAGATCAGCCCTGTTGTCCTTACCCGAAAGGTCAAGTTAAAAAATAAAAAATAAGGGACCATTCTTATGACAGGGTGCTCAGTGAATTATACGATTCAACTTTTGTTACAAACAATTAAAAGGGAGATAGGCTCTTGCCATTCCTCCATCTAATTCGGTAAGAGACACTCACCAACAGGACATGACTTTACATTGTGCCTCTGTCAAAAGTGACCAACATAAAACTTAATGAAAGAATCCAACTACACTGCCACGACACGGCAAAGGTCTTAAGACATGCACATAGGATTTGGCCACACATTTTGGCCAGAGCCAGAAGCAATTGCCTGAAAATGCCACTGTCCACCCTTTAATTTAATTCAACAGCAGTTTCAAGCAGCATTAAACACCTTGAAAGTGCTAATAACGGCCAAGTTAACATTACAGACCTATGCCAGGCATATCATAAAGAGCCAAGGGGGAATTTCTGACAAAAAAATAGACTTTAAATTGAATTATTAAGTAATGCGTAAAGCACTTTTTTGTATCTGTTCTGTCATGCGTGAAGCATATAAAAACTAATCTACTCAAGTATTAAAGTTAGCTGTTTTTGGCATATATTATCATAAAGTTGTCTCCCTTAAACAAAATCAGTGTGCCATTTTTTTTATAAGTACCAGGTGCTAATTGAAAAGAGAATTTCCAAAACTAAATAAAGTAATAGAATATGCTATCTTAGGAAGACTGGATGGCTCTATTGATTTTTTCATTTCATTAAAAACTAAAAAGTTACAAATCCAAGATACAAATTTTATCCATTTGATCTATCAGCATAGATCACGTACTACGATTTAAGGATAAAATAAATGGAACTGTTTAAAAAATTAACTATGTTATTCATTTTGTAATAGCCCACCTAAAATTAGAATATATTGATATCTAAGGATGTCCATATGCTTGGGATATTAGAAGCTTCAACTATGCATTATTTTAAAAAAATGGAATAAATTTAACAAAAATAAACTACATTCCATAAATTATTACCCTAACAGTCATCTAATTGAACAGATATATCACCCTCAACGAAGAAATAGAAAACAATATGCTCAATTCAAAAGCCCAGCAACCCAAACAACCAGTCAAGAGAGGTTAAGTATCTCTCGAAGATGCATGTCGGCTAGGCATTACACTGACCATTAAACAGAACTCAAACAGGCTACAACATACCCAGTGTATTCTAAAATGGTTTAAAATACACTCACAAGCTTACAGCCACAGAAATCATAACGAAAACAATTGATAAATATTATCAACCATAGAAACCTAATAGAACCCGCAAAAAAATACGAGGACTCAGAAACTAAGCATATCATGATACAATATCACTCACTCAACCATTAAAAACCCAGTCAAAAATCCATGAACTACAGAAACAAACACTACCCGAAAATAAGAGCCCCCCCCTCCCAACAACAAAAAAGAAAGAACGAGAGAAGGAAAACGGCATCTAAAATATTCTTAAACAGAACCACAGGAAAAAACACAGTATGCCATATTATCTGGAACCACAACCATTATACCAGTAAATCACAACACAACATGCTCAATCTATAGGGGAGGGGTCACGCATAAACCCACAACTCTAGAAATTAAATAAACATTTATATAATTCCTATAGCCAAAGAGTAAAGAAGAAGCAAAACATAGCAAAAATAACTCAAAATGCAACCACAAAAAACTGAGAGAAAAAGAAAAGGCGGGGGCAGGTACCTGGAGAAGAGTGGTGGCATAACTGATGTAGTTCCTGATGGCACCTTGGGTTGTGATTCGAATCTCGTTCTCGTTTATCTGCGACTCGGGCTTCGGTTTTTCGACCCTCTGATACCTATCCATGGCTGAATCCGGAGTTGCCGATTTTTTAGATGAGAAACCCTAGCCCTAAAACCCTAGCACAGAGTGGGACTGGTAAAGTGTGGGGATTTTAATAACCACGGCGAGAGAGTCTTTCGCTTCACTGCTTTTGAGGGTCACTGTATATACGTACATAGGACAATGCCGGATCCCAGCTAAATGTGTCCACAAGTATAAATGAGTTTTTTTATTTATTTATTTATTTTTTTTAAATATACTTAACGATTAAATTATAAATATAAATATAAATGTATTGATAATCACTTTTTTAACTATTAAAAAATAAAAATATATGAATAGACATATTTAATGAATATATTTAATGAATATATTTATTTATCATCTTCACAAATTACACTTTTTTTTTATTTTTTTTATTTTTTTATAATAAATATGTAGTGTATTAATGATAAATAAAAAAAAATTCTAGATATAAGTTTCACGAGCATTGGTAGTGGCTTCTCTATCTTCATCTTCATCTTCAAATTTAAAGAATATGTCTTTAAATTCATCTATATTGGCTTATGCATCTCTAAATTTTTGCATAGCTATAAATAGTGCTTCTTCAAATTTGAAGAGGCACTATTCATTCTTCAAACATTAGTTTACTATTTTTTTCTCTCTCCTACCCTTAAAATCAACTTTGTAGAATTTATATTAAGATGATTTTGATACATAAAATTTGTATTAAGTTGATAATACAAAGTGGATGTTAATTGTAAAATATATATAAAAAAATAATTTTAGGAAACAAATAAAAAATAAAAAAATAATAATATTTTATTATTATTTAGTTCAAAGATGCATAAACCAATGTGAAATTTTTTTTCATATGCAAAATCATTTTTCAAAAATGATGATTTTGCATATGAAGATGCATAAACCACTACCAATGCTATACACCATTTAAAAATATATGATGTGTAGGAGTGTGGGACTTTTGTGTAGCATAATTTTAAATTAAATAATTCAATTAATTTAATAAAAATAAAATAAAATAATAAAAAATATACAAAATATGTGATATGGGAGTAGCATCCCTCATATTTAATATTCTTACTATATTTTTGTTATTTTTAAAATGAATTGTCCATAGCTTTAAAAATTTTAAAGTGAATTGTTTACAGCATTTTAAAGTGAATTGTTCATTTTTAATAGTCCTAATTACTTTCTCTCTCTTACTTTTACTGATAACCTCATATTTCATTGCAGTCCACATCTCTCTAAAGTGACTTTTTCGGTTTCTTTTCCTGTGTTTTGGCGCCATCTTCCTCTCTGTTTGGCGCTTCCCTCCGAGTTCATTGTTGCTCGTACTCGTAGAATTGAAAACAGAACCGGTCGGTTCGGTTTTTATCCCAAACCAAAACCGACCGACCGATGGTTTCTCACTAGAAAATTTGGCCGAAACCGAATAATGTAGAGGGGTGAAACCGGCCAGACCGGTTCCATCTGGTTTGGTTGGTTTGGACCACTTTTTTTGGGCCTTTTTACCCAATTTAACATCATTTTAGACTTTTTTTTTTATAGTTAATTTCAAATTCTAATTTGAAAAAATTGCTGAGTTTTTAAAGCCCTTTTTAAATATTCAAATTTTATTTTAATGTTATTTGTAATGTTAGACTTGGGTTATAGCAATAGTAAAATAGTAATGTTATGATGACGTAAGTACTAAGTATATACTAGTATACTAATTACTAGATAACTTAAAAAAAAATAAAAATTCCACTAGATGTTTAATACACAAGTACAAATAAAAAAAATCATCTAGAGTAACAATGCAACTAAAAAATATTAGATAAATAAATTGCAATAATTCTTGATCTTCTTCGGTCTTCAATTCTCAATAATTGTGACACCTGATTGTGCTTTCAACGTTGTATAGAAACGTTAATAAGATTAGTAAATTTAAATGATAAAAAATACTAGAATTAATTTATAAAAGTAAATGAATATTAAATGAGGAAAATATTACCAGATTCTACCACAAAACTCTCCACATTTTCTATGGATTTTCGAATATCAATTAGTGTTGACGGATGTCGCAATCAATTCTAAGCACAAATAAGTATATCAATAGTTCTCAAAGCCAACAATCTCCGAAAAGGATTAAGTATACGACTTCCCGTACTAAATGATGACTCAATGCAACCGTGGAAATAGGCATGTCCAACAAGTCTCGTGCAATTCTCGCAAATATAGAATAGTTTGACTCATTAATTTTACACCAAATCAACAAATCAAAAAATGGGTTTAGTGCCTCACAACCATCTGATAAATAACGGTCCAATTATGTTTTGGCAACTGTTGATATAATGGCAGAAGATGCTTAATACCACTCATAGAACCATTTTGTCTCATGATTATCTTCACCATCATTTGTGATTGTAGATGTTGGAAGGGGCTCATGTTCTCGGTTAGTTGAGGTAGAACTGAACGTATCATTATACTCCGCGTACAAGTCTGCTAATAACTGTCTCACACTCGACACTAACTCTTCAGCACGAGTCTCATCATGAATTTTATTCAAGTGAGAAATATGAAGCCCTAACTTACTATGTGGATCAAGCATAACTACAATCAACATCAACAAGTTCATCTTATCTAATAAACTCCAATACTTATCATATTTCATTATCATTCTCATGCTTATGGCTATGTTCATCAAACAACTATTATCACTCTCACTTAGCATAATCAACTCTTTTTGCAGCATACAAATCTCTAAAAAATTGGTGTTAGTCGTGACATATAAAGACTCAAAAAATCTTGTAGTGTTTTCATAAAACATTTTCAAAAATTTTACAAATTCTCGCACCGTCTCACAGTCTTTAGCTTTAGGAGGCCCCATGTGTCCATCATTAAAATAAGAGAGTAAATTGTAGTTCTCACTCTCCATCCGGCTGAAAGCGTTCTCAAATTTCTCAGCCGCCTCCAACATCACGTAAGTTGAGTTCCATTAAGTTTGTACATTAAGAGATAACATTTTCTTACAATCAATTTTATCTTTTTATGCACATCTCTTAAACTTATCTAATCTTGCAGGGGAGGAGCGCGCATATATAACCGCATTCCTAACCATTGTAATGGCGTCATTACACTCCTTCAGACCTTCATTCACAATAAAGTTCAAAATATAAGCATTACATCTTATGTACATATACTTTCCCCCCAACATATTTCCCATAAAAAAACTATCTCAAATATGAAATTACAGTATCATTAAAACTTGCATTATCAACAGCAACAGTAAATATCTTATCAATATCTCAATCAAGAGGCACGATTCAATATATCTCCCAATAGTATACCCACATGATTAGAGACTAAACAAAAATTAATGATTCTTTTTTTTTTTTTTTTTTTTTGCAATCTTCAATTCCTATCAATGAAATGTGCAGGTAGAAACATATAATTAAGATTTTGTACCGATGTCTATGTATCGGTAGCCAATGAAATCCTCATACCCCCTCTTTAAACAACTTTTTTAGCTTTCTCTTTTATAATGTATACAATTTCATACAATCTCTTGTAACCGTGATGCTACATGACACTTTAAATCGAGGTTTAAGTAACAAACACATATTCCTAAATCCTTGCCTTTCAAAAATTCTAAATGGTAATTCATCGATAATTATCATCTCTGCAATCGACGACCTCACAATCTCTTCACTATACTTGTGGGATACAAGACTCCTTACCGTACTACCATCACTCTCTCCAGCTCTCTCCTCGGGTGTTGCTTCACCTGCCAATAATTTTTTGTATCTATTCAAATGCCCAAGTTTACGAGAATTTTTGGGACATGAAAGTAGATGATTTTGCATGGTTGAAGTTTTGTTCCTTTTTGAGTAGCAAGTATACATCTTGCCACAATAATTACATTTAGCCTTAGAATCATCTACGGGACAACCCTCCACCTTCGTAAAATGGTCCCAAACAATCGATGGATCATTCATTTTCCATTTCTTAGGAAGTGGACAACTACTACTATTAGGGGCACTAGGGGGTCTTGGTGTTTTCACTGTTTGGGTTTTTCTCAAGTCATCTCCCAAGCTAATGGTTTGTTGATTTGTTTATTCATTTAAATCAACATCAATTGGAGATGACGAATAATCCATCTAACATGTGAAAATTTAAATACATAATTAATTACAAAAAAAAATTAAAACAAACATCAACACAATTACACAATAACTAGTTTGAAACATGGCAAACGTCCCAAGTCTAAGACTTTAATCTAGATTTTAGTCGCTCATCAACCTCACAATTTATTACAAAATAATTTTGCAACACAATTTATGCAAAAAAAGATATTAAATCAACACCCAATAATCTGATCTAACACTCACAGTGGGAATTAGGTCTCGAATCACTGTTCACGATATTAAGAATTTGATCCAAAATTTTTAAAATCCGTGTACATGCACACATAAAAAATTTAGACAACAAATAATATAAAAAATTAATTATCAAAGATAAAGAACACATCAAAACCAAACACATTAAAACGCAAAAGGAAAAAAAACTAGATCATAGATTCACAAATCAAAATTCAAATATGTGAAAATTAACAACTTCAAAAAAACAAAAGCCACCAGTGTGCGGCGTGGCCATGTGAGAGAAGTGGAACTCGAGCCTTTAAGAGATGAGACAAGTTTGGGACAAGAGACTAAGGAAATGAGAGGAGACGTGCAACGGTGCAGGCGTTTAATGAACGGAGTGAACGCCGTGAAGGATGAAGGGAGCATAATTGTGGGGGGCTACAAGTGGGGTTTGAAGAAGGACAGAAGCTTAATAGAGAAGAAGAAGAAGAAGAAGAGGGAGGGGAACGGGCAGGGGCAGGGTTATTAAGCCCTAGCTTGAAACGACACCATTTGGCTTAAACCAAACAACACATTTTTATATAATTTTTTTTTTTTTTATAAATGTCATGTTTAAAACAACACATTTTCACTCACTTAAGTGAAATGACGTCGTTTTATACATGTATAATATATATATATAATCAACAGGTTCAATGGTTTAAACCAGGTTCAAACCGGGACCGAACCAGCCGACGTCGGTTTTCAAATTTTTCTGCCACAGGCTGACCAGTTCTCTACTAGTTTCGATCGGTTTCGTACTCTAGCAGTCAGTTCACATCGGTGACGGCCCATTTCTTTGATTTTTGTATAGCCCTAGTTGCTCGTCGACTCCATCACCGATCAAGGTCATTCCTATGCTTCAAGCTCGCCTCTCTCCAACCCAAGCATTCTGTTGTATAAGATGGTTGAGGTTAAACATTTTGAGATTTTTTCCTCCTTTGATTTCGTGTAAAGTTTGGGTATTTAGGGATTTATGTAGAGATTTGTTTTATTTGATGAATGTGGATATAAGACATTTGTATTTGGAGAATAAAGATAACATGGTCATGTGGGTGAGTGGTGGAACGCTACTAACTAGGATTTTTCATCTAGGCCGGGAGAAAGCCAGATTTTTTCCTGGCCCGGTCCAAAACTCGAAAAATCGGATTTCGGTTCTGGGTTCTGGCCAGGAACAAATCTGGGCCAAAACCCGGGTTGCAAAACCCAGGTAAACCCGGTACCCCTTTATATATATATATATATATATATATATATATTTGTATAATAGAGAGATTCTAATAAATAAGATTTAGAACGAGCTTATTTATTAGAATGTAACTGTTATAAGCAATATGCTTTTAAGTGCTACCATAATGTGTCTCTATTTTATTCATCATGCAGTCAGTTGCTAGGAAATCACATAACTGGTGAGATACCCAAAGAGTTCGGAAATCTTACCAGTTGGAAAGTTTGGATTTGACAAATAATAATTTAACTGGTGAAATATCATCTTCTCTTGGCAATCTTAAAGTGCTTCAGTTCTAAACCTTATTTATTAGAATGTCTCTGTTATACGAATAAAAAAAAACCATCAAAACATGCAAACTGGACCAAAAACATCGTGTACTAGATTGTAAACCCAGATTCACCAAGGGTTCCAACTCGGGTCTGACCCAGGCTTACCAGTCCGGGTTTAGCCTGGGTGTGAAACCCTGGTTCAGGTCCGGGTATACCCAGGTTCCCTAGCCAGAACCCGGATGAACAATCCTACTAGTAACAATGTCAAATTTGCAGAGAACCACCAAAATATTACGCTCATTTGAATTTATTGTTAGATTTGCAGAGAACCACCAAAATTTGTAGATACTGGGCTTTGTTTCACATTCTGGTTCTTTGAAAAAATGTTGGCTGGTGGAGAGAATGGAAGGAAGGCTAAAGAGGTTATTGTCGTGTTACCATGTTAGCCCAAAACCAAGTTTATCCAAATTTACAGTCTTAACTTTGGTCTAGAGTCTAGCTACAAATTCTAAGAGCTAGTCAATAACCAATACCTTGGTGGGGGCATTCGGACAGGCACTCTTTATTTTCAATATTCATGCAGTAGGTAGATAAGGTGTCGTGCTTACATTCACGTTTACATTTGATTGTATTGTTAGTGAATCATCTCTTTTATTGTTAAAATACTGGAGTTCGATAGACTTTATATCAAAACAGGAGATACTTATCAAAATTTAGAATTTTACAAACTTTTAAGTAAGTTTGATTGAGTTCCATATTTTTTTCTTCTTCTTTGCTTTGAAGGATGGATTCACAAATCCATGGAGTTCCTTCCTTCACTACCCTTTTACAAGAAGGGGAAGAAAGCTACAATGACTACTTCATGGCATCCTTGAATGACAACTTAGAATCTCAAGTTACTCATCCCAATCCAAAACAAGCTAATACTAGAAAATTAAAATCAAGACAAGGAAATTTTAGTGTAGAAGAAGACAATTTACTAGTATCGACTTGGCTCAATACTAGTTTGGACCCGATCTATGGGATTGATCAGTCTAAACATTTATTTTGGATTAGAGTACATGAATACTATGAGAAAAATAAAAAAATCCACTTCTTGTGAATGTAGTGCCAGCTCTCTCACGAATAGGTGATCAGTCATCCAACGTGCCACAAACAAGTTTTGTGTGGGGCCTTAGCCCAAATTAAATGAAGGTTGACAAGTGGGGTTACTGAGCAAGATAATGTGCACAAATAATACCATATATTTCTACTAGAGATTACATTGAATTAGATATTTTAACTAATCTCATTCACTGATTTTTAAGATTGAGCAAGCAAATGAGTTGTACTGACGTAATAACTCCGCCACATTCAACTTCCTTCATTGTTGGATTATTCTAAGGCACAATCCGAAATGGAAACAAACTGTGGCTGAAGGGAAAATGAAAAGTAAGAAACGATCAGTACCCAAAGAAGTTCATGTGCCGAAGTTTACATGTATAGATGAAGACACCATGTCTCCATCCATACATGTAAATTTGGAGAGACCCATTGGAAATAAGGCTAGAAAAAGAATTAAAAAAAACAAAAACAAAAGAGGCAAGATAGTACAATTTCCAATCTTACTGACCTAGTGAATGAGATGAAAGAGGAGAAGAAAAGAGCAAATGTTGTGAAGCAAGAAGATAGGAAAGAGATTATCTACCTCACAAAAGAGAGCCTTGAGCCGGATCAACAAAGAGAGGAGAAGGAAATTATAAGGACAAACACCTCAAGTTTGCCTTCAATGCAACAAGAGTATTTCCATTGCATCCAAATGGAAATATTTGAGAAGCGAAGGCCTACAAAACCATGACTGGGTTTGGCATGAGCTGCATATGAACATTTTTCTAAAGGTAACAATGCAGCCAGGTCTTTTTTTATTCTGTTTTTGTAAAGAAAGCAAGCAAAGTTGGCACACTTAACTGTGAGTGGTTACTAACTACATGGAAGCTGCCACTTTATATTTGGATCATGTATTCTCTCTTTTGAAATTATGAGGGTGGCACACTGAACTGCCATGTATGAATATTGTGGTGTATTTTAGATTAGATGTATGAATATTAATTGCCATGAATGAATATTGTGGATGTATGTATTCAAATTGTGAGGCTTCTGTTGTATGCAAATGACGGGGCAGTATGTATGTATGAGCTAAATATATGCAAATGAATAGAATGTATGTAGGTTGCTGCTTGTTTGACCTCAATGTCTTAATATTGAATGACATCCAAGTTTGTATATCCTTGTAGACGTGCAGGAACCCCATTGCTAACTAGAGTGTTTCTTGCTATGTTAGACGTGCATGAATTACTATGTAATTGGCTAGTTAAATTGAAGTTGACTCTAACATCATTTATTTAATAAAATGACAAGTGGACCATACTTAAGTTAAATAACACATCCATACTTAAATGCACATATAATTTATTGAAGTTAAGGTTACATCTTGTACAAAACAAGAATATAACACTAGGCTAAACATAGTGAAATGTAAAATATAAATACTTAAAATTGACTATATATTTGCCATAAATGTTCGATCAAATCCAATTAGAGTTGATAATGCAGTCCTCAATCTCGAATGTGATGATAACGTTGAATGAAGTTGACAAATTTATCTGTATGCTCATGGGACACTGGATCTTGGAATATTTCATCGTTTTGTTCATAGACAAAGTCTTCTACTCAAAGATATGAATGTCGCTCATTTTTGCAAAATTTTGCATGCCATCATAATAATTTCCTTTAGCGTTTGTCGATAAAAAAAACTGTGTAGATCCGAATGCAATTGCATTGAAGCACTCCAAATGCTTGTTCAACATCTTTTCTTGCCGATTCTTGAGCTGCAACAAATGTTTCTTTTTATTTCCATGTGGAGCATGAATTATTTTGACAAATGTCAGCCACAAAGGATATATACCATCAGCAAGATAATATCCTATTGAGTAGCCATTTCTCTTTATTGAGTAGCCATTTCTCTTTATTGAGTAGTTGACCTTCGAAGTACGTCCTTTAGCAAGTTCTCTAAAAACAGAAAAATGTTCTAGGACATTAATATCATTATGAGATCCTGGTAATCCATAAAATGCATGCCATAACCAAAGATCGTATGACACTACGGCTTCTAAAATTATCATTAGTTCATAAATGTGATCACAATACATTCTTTTCCATGAACTTGGACAATTTTTTCATTTTCAATCCATGCAATCAATACTCCCTAACATCCCAAGAAACCCACGACTTTCTATTGCAAGCAATCCAACAATATCACTGTCATTTGGTAATCTCAAGTACTCGTCAAAGAAGATGCTAATGACAACCTTAACAAATTTCTTCAAACACTCAATTATTGTATTTTTACAATCCTTAAGTATTCGTCCAAAAATCACCAAATCCTCCATAAGCTATTATTCTCATTGCAGCAATTATTTTTTGAATGGATGAATGCTTAATTCTTTTAGTAGCATCTCTTCTTTGGATGAAGTATGGATCATATGCTTTGATTGCAGCTTGAATACATAAGAAGAGAGGATGTTGCATTGGAACCTCCTACAAAATACATTCAGATGATATATGGGTGATTCAGCAAAATAATCTAAGAAAAGGCGTTGGTGGCCTTCAAAAGAATTTCTTCAAATGAATATACAACAGGAAATAGAATTACGACGCGATGTTGAACTTCTTTCATTACCCAAGTGTTCTTCTTCCATAGCAAGAACTAAATTTAATGACAACTCATCGTCAAACAACGAAGAGTCAAATACCTCAAAGATGAGATCCATAAGAATTGCATAGAAATGAGAACTAGAAGAATCGTGTAAAAAAAAATATAAACAAATATGTTGGTGAAACTTTATGAACAAATGATGTTATTTATAGTTGAAGTTTTGAGAAAACTAAATGTATATTCTCATAATATACTTAAGAATATATTGAAAATATTCTTTCACAATTATCAAAAATTGATATTCTCATAATATACCGAAGAATATCTTAAGAATATTGTTTTGCAATTATTGAAAATAGATATTCTCAAAATGTGACCAAGAATATCTTGAGAATATTTTTTCACAATTATCGAAAATGAATATTTTCATATTTTACTTTGAGAATATTTTCATTATATAATATCTTCTTTTTATTTTCTGAATTAATTTATATTTTAGTTTAGCTTATAAATATGGATTAATTTAAAATGAGACATGATTATATGATATTGTATATGTGGAGATATTACAAATATTAAAAGATATAAGGAGATCATTGGTAGTTAGTGAAAATATTTCAAATGAATAAAAAACTTAAAAAGTATAATATTTAAATGATATGAAGAAAAAATAGATAAATTGATGTATAATATATTATAAAAGTTAGTATGTAAAATAGAAAAAATGAATTTTGATAATATATTTTAAAAGATAGGATGAATAAGCCATTGAGAATGCTCTTACAGTTGAGTCATGTCAACTATGTTAAAAAATAATTGATATTTTAGTTTTTTAAAATTATAATGGATTCCATTATAAACGATAAGAAAATGATACATATACAATCTTTTATATAATTATGTTTTAATGAATGATATTTTTATAAAAGGTGATATTAAATATAATTATGTATTGTGTAAGCGTAGCACATTTCTTTTAAAAAAAAGTGAAGTCTATTATTAAAAAATTTATTTTTTATATAGATCTCATATTTACTTAGATTTTATAAAAAGAATACGCGACATTTATACATTCTATGACTATAAATATAATTTCACTTTTATAAAATAATTTATAAAATTAACATCAAATGATATGTAATCACATAGACTCAAAAAAGAGTTGTATATGTATCGTACTTACTCTAAACGATATGTAATCACACACTTATTTGTAGCAAAACTCATATCTGCATTTCCTCTTCCCATTCAGACTTCAATTTTGGGAAAACTCCTACCTAAGGTTTTGAACTTGAACAAGTTACTACGGGAAAACATCTGTTCTCAAGATCTCAAGGCTTCGTAATTTTGCAGCTAAACTTTTCTTCTTGCTCATTTTCTTTAGCATTTGTATATCAACTCCCAGAGAGAAATTGTTAAAAAAAAGATGAGAACGTTTTGAATTTTTGGATGATGTTGCCTCTTGGTTTGGAGATGCTTACAGCTTCTTCTTCTCCTTTGTTTTTTCCCCTGGTTGTCTCAATGTAAACAATACTCCAGAAATCGAAAAATAAGGTTCTTGTTTTCATTCTGTCTATTGTTTTACTGGGTATTAGTTTTTTTTCGTTTACTGAGTCCATTGTCACTTGATTAAGCCACTTGATTTTATTGTGTATTGATGAGAAGATGAAGGAGATCAAGTTGATTTTAATGGCAGCGTTTGTAAAGTTCGGCTCAAAGATTGTGGACAAAGAGAAGAGAGAGAAGATTTTCAACAAAATTTTTACCTTTCCAAAACATATTTTTTCTAAGAGTAATTTTAGACACAGTCATGGATTGTATAAATGTCGTGAATTTTTTTTAAAAAAGAATAGAATTTACTATTAAAAAATTATTTTTTTAATATGAATTCTATATTTATTTACGTTTTTTAAAAAGAGTATGCGGTGCTTACACATTTCCATAATTGTAAATATCATTTTCTTTTTTTCCAATCATTTTATAATGGCCACATCGTCCCATTGTATAATGGTTGTAAGCCGGTGGTAAGGGTATTATCACCCAAAAAAAATAAATATAGTAATGATATATACAAGCTTTGGACTTTGAAATACTTGCTCTCTTGGACTTACCCCTTGATCCTCATCTGATACCATAGCTGGACTAAGACGAAAAATGTCGTGCATGGAATGGACTTCAGTTAGTGATGAACTCGCGTACTCTTTTTATAAAACGTAAGTAAATATGGGATCTATATAGAAAATAAATTTTTTAATAAGCGACTTCACTTTTTTTTCAAAAAGAATGTATTACAAGTGCCTTGACTTAGCAATAAACAAAGTCTTCATGTCTAGACATGTTGTCTTTGACGAACATTTGTTCCCTGCACAAGTTAAAGCCTCCCTTACTACCCTGCAAAAGGACAACCTTACAGCTCAGGTACAATTCTTTTTCCCTATCATTTTTATTCAATTAACTCTCTAGACAGTAGAGACAGTGCCATTCTTGAGACTATTTTCTCAGCCACCCCCATAGCTTCCACCTCCTCAGATCACTTCTGTCTCAACTCCATCACCACCCTCCATCTCTTCCCTTGGACTTGTAGAACCTGAGTCTAGTCCACATCCAAGTACAGAAATGGGCACCTCTTCCTCACCATAGTCCAGGCCCTTGAACCACAACTTGCTCCACAATCACCCCATGCTATCATCAGATCCATAACAGACCATGCAAAACCTAAAGAATTACCTGACTTTCATCTCTACCCTCCACAAAACCATTTTATCTCTTGAGCCCCTATCATTCTCTCAGGTAGTATCTAACCCTCATTCAATGGAAAGTGAATTTCAGGCCTTGCTAAAAATGAGACTTGAACACTCCGCCCAAGATCTGATGGGAGGCATGTAATCCACAATACATAAAGTCAAACAAAAAACAGGTGGAACTATAGATAGGTATAAGGCCAGAGTAGTAATCAAGGGATTTGAACAAAGGGATGGAGTGGACTACTCTGAGACTTTCAGTCCAGTCATTAAACCAGCCATTGTCCGACCGCTCCTAACTCTTGCACTGCATTTTAGCTGGCCTCTCAAGGAATCTGATGTCTCCAATGCTTTTCTACATGGTATGTCATAGAAGAGGTCTTCATGGAGCAACCTAAGGGATTCATTGAAAATCAAAATCCAAACCATGTGTAAACTGAAGAAGGCCACCTGTGGCTTCAAGCAAGCTCCTAGGGCTTAGTATACTCGACTCACACAGTCCTTACAAAGTCTTGGCTTCACAGGTTCCCTCTTTATCTACCATAATGGACCAGTTCATCTATATGTGCTCATCTATGTGGACGATCTCATTGTGATCAGTACTCATGCCTCAAGCATCTCATGGCTTATTGATAATCTGCAGAATGAATTTAAAATAAAATATTTGGGCACACTTTCATATTATCTGGGAACTCATGTCCAAATCCATAAACATGGGTTGCATCTTAGCCAATCAAAGTACATCTTTGACTTGCTGGACAGAATTGATAGGCTTGGGGCCAAGCCTTACTCTGCACCATGTGTTTCAAGGCAAATGTTACACAAGTTTAAGGGTGATCCTCTACCTGATCTCACAATTTATAGGCATATAGTGAATTGTGGGAGCCTTACAATATTGCGCATTGACTTGACCTGATATTTCTTTTTCAGTAAACCAACTGTTAATTTTTACATTGTCAAACTACCACTCATTTCTAGGCAGCTAAGAGGGTTTCGAGGTATCTCAAGAGCACTATCGACCATGGTCTCTTATTCAATTCTGGTCCTTTGCAACTAAAAGCTTATTGTGACTCAAATTGAGCTGGAGACCCAATAATGTCAACTAATGGCTATGGGATTTTTCTAGGAAATTTCTTTGTTTCATGGCAGTCAAAGAAACAACTTGTGGCAACCAGATCTAGTATTGAATCTGAATATAGGTCAATGGCTATTACTACAACAGGACTCTATTGGCTTCTATGCTCTTCAAGGAACTACACTGCTCTCTTACATGACCTCTTCAGCCGTGGTGTGACAATTTGGGTGCAATTGCCTAAACATCCAATCCAATCTTCCATGCTAGAACCAAGCATGTGGAAGTGGACTACCATTTTATCAGGGAAAAGGTTCTAAAAAAGGACATTGTTGCTTCTTATATCTCTACTACAGATCAGTATGCAAATGTGTTTACCAAGAGCTTACTGCATCTTGGTTCCCGCTGCTTAAGGACAGACACCTAGTCATTGCACCTCCCATGAGTTTGTAGGGGAGCGTTAAGATAAGTAAAGTCCCTTCCTCTCACTACAATCCTTAGTCTCAGTCCATCTCACTAGGATTCTAGTCTCAGTCTAGCTGAGGTATTAGATGAGGATCAAGTAGCAGAGTCCAAGAGCATCTGCATGTCTAGGAGCTGTTAGTGATCATGTAGTTATCAGTGTATAATCTTTATAAAGTGTTGTTCTTTTTTTAACTCTAGTCTTATAGTTGCATGATTATCTTCCCTTAATTTTTGGTACTTATCTTTTAGATTGTATAAGTATCTTGTTAACACTTTCCATCATTATAAATGTGAGTTATCTCTGTAGGAGTATTATATTGGCCTACTTCCACTCCGGCTCTTTTTCTTTCTTCAACAACACATTATACACATAGGATTCACATTATTTCAAACTATAGAATATGCATAACATATGCCTCCCCTTCTTAATTTGACTTCTCAATGGAAATTAATAATTAAAAAATCTCAAAATCATAACTTGAATTCCTTGAAAGAATTATAAAAGACTACTTTTTTCTCAAATAGTTGTCATGGGATCCGTTCAAACCCTCTTATATTTAATCCGGGACGTTATATTCTTTCTTTAAATCCTATAATCTTATTCTCATGGTTCCGCTATAGGAGGCACGGCTAAAGTCTCACATTCTTTATTGGATTGACTATAATTTCATTTATAAGGACTCGAGAAAAATTCAAGTCACATATGAACTTATAGTTCAAAAAGATTATAAATATTATAATTTAAGCTCTTTAAAATCATTATAAATGACAGTTTTTTTTTTTTTTATTATTCATATGCAATGCAAAATTTCAATCATCACTCTATGTTTTCTGAGGAACCCTTTAAAGAAACTCCAAAGAGGAGTGGAAATGCAATCATAGATGCTACTAAATGCATTGAGGTTAGGGCTCTAATTGAGTCGACTTGAAATTCGATTCAAGGTATTTTGGCCGTCCAAGCTTAACTCCTTTATGTTGAAACCAAGTTTGAGCTTGACTCAAGACTTTGATTAAAACTCGAGTAAGGTACTCTACTGAAAGTTTAATTTGACTCGATTTGTTTGTCAATTTTTGAAGTTTATGATTTTAAGAAATATCAAGTTAAATTAGACTTTTAAAAATCAACTCAAACAAGAAAATAGCGGTTCATAATATACAATCAACTATACAACATTACGCCAAAGGCATATGACCTATTGGAGGTCTTGGGTTCGACCCCCCTCCCCGAATAAAAAAAAAAACTACACAACATTACAAATAAAAAATAAATAAGTATATATGTTTTATAATCACAATTATAATTTACTAATGAAACCAAATGTATTTTATAACGTTGACAATAGACAACAACACCAATTAACTGAAGGCCTTGAGATACATATAATGTGCAGTCTTATTCATTTATATCCTTAATGAGTCACTGTATCACGAGAGCTGATTTATACAAGCTCCAATTAGACAAGTCTCATACAAGCTTTTGTAAAAAGCTAAAGGCCAAATAACTAGTCTCAACTCTCAATGATTTTTTTTTTACAAAAGCTTATTGAGTTCTCGCACTCGCCTATTCATTCCATTTGGTATCTCAATTGGAATCATGTTGCATTCAACTTTACAAAGAGGGCAAGAAAATTGCACAGGATCGGCCATCCTCGTTCAGGGAAATTTAGAACATGAACACTATTAAACTAGATCACTCTATTGTACATACTCCAGGGACAGTTTAGTAATTTCTGTATTACACTGGATCTCTTTCTCTTGTAACAAACATTATTCCCTCATAGTTGTGTATAAAAGGGAACCTCTGCACAGTACATTAATGAGATGAGAATTCAGAAATTGTGTGTGCTTAACATGTTATCAGAGCTGCTCGACTAGCAGTCTCTTCTGATCCATGGACACGCCTAATTCCTCTTCCTCCCCTTAACCTAATTCTTCCATTCTTTCTTCATTTTCTCACGTTGTTACCACCAAACTCATAGCTGATAATTTTCTCATTTGGAAAGTTCAGATCACTGCATACCTTAGAGGACAAGATCTCTATTGTTATGTTGATGGTTCTCTTCCATGTCCTCCCCGATTCCTTGCCTCAGGTTCTGATGCACCTCACAAACCAAATCCTGAATTTCATACTTGGACCAAGACTGACCAACTTGTCCTTAGTGTTCTCTTCTCTTCATTGTCAAACTCAGTCATTGGCCATGTATTATCCTCTACCACTTCTAAGGAACTATGGCTCGATTTGTTCTCCATGTTTACCTCTCATTCCCAAGCTAAAGAGTTTCAAGTGAAATTCTAGTTTACCAATCTCTCACGAGGAGATCAGTCCATCACAAATTATTATGGCAAAGTCTGTTCACTAGCAGACACCTTATCATCTATTGAAAACCCACTTCCTAGTAAGGAGTTCGTCTCCTATGTCCTTAATGGTCTTGGCCCTGCTTATGAGCCCTTTGTCACGTCAATCACCACTTGGTTTGAACCCATCTCCTCCCATGAACTATATCAAATTCTGCTTATCCATGAAAGCCGAATGCAACACACCTCTAAAAACACCTTTGAGCCCTCCCTAAATTATAGTGCTAGTGGAGGTCGTGACCAACGTGGAAGGTCTTTCTTGCGTGATGGCAGACAAGGCAGAGGGCGTGGTCAATCCTCTGGTCGTAGTGGCCGTTATTCACCTGGGTCCTCTGCGACATTTCAGCAAATACCTGCTAGTCCTCGCCCTACATGCCAAGTTTGTAACAAAAATGGCCATATTGCTCTCCAATGCAGGTATCGGTTTGATCGTTCCTATCAAACCGAACCACCCCAAAGTTTTTCTCCATCCTATAACCCACCCAATCCTCATTTTTCAGCCAACTACACTTCACCCACCTCCTTCTCAGATTCCTCTTGGTATCCAGACTCTGCCGCTACTCACCACATCACAAATTATCTAAGCAACTTGAGTATTTCATCTGAGCAGTACCAAGGTAATGAGGCAATACGTGTTGGAGATGGTTCGTGCCTTCCTATTCAGTATCTCGAAGAATCCTCTCTTATTACAAACTCTGTTTCTTTTCATTTACACAACTTACTTCATGTACCTCATTTCACTAAAAATCTCGTGTCTGTTCTTCACTTTTTGCACTGACAACAACTATTTCTTTGAATTCCATTCCTGCCATTTCTATATCAAGGACAATCGGACCAAGAGCATCCTCCTCACTGGCCCAATTTGTAATGGGTTGTACGTGTTTCCCTCTTCAGCTTCTGCATCTTCACAGCCTTCCACTCACACCGGTGAATGCATTCCTCTCTCTCAGTGACGCCAGCACTTGGGTCATCCATCTCTCACCATTGTCTCTCGTATAATGCATACCAGCTGTTTGAATTTCTCTCCAAGTGATGTTCCTTTTATTTGTTCAGAATGTCGTGTGGCCAAAAGTCACCAATTACCCTTTTCTTCTAGTCGGGCCGTGTACACCAAGCCCTTAGAGTTAGTAAGTGTTGATGTTTGGGGCCCAAGTCCTGTATTATCTAAACTAGGCTTTAAATATTATGTATCCTTCGTTAATCATTTTACTCAATATTCATGGTTTTTTCCTTTAAAACTCAAGTCTAATGTGCTATCAATTTTTTCTTAATTTCTTCCTTCAGTTGAACGTCTCTTTAATACTAAACTAATTACACTTCAAACGGATGGAGGAGGCGAATTTACTTCCCTTACTCCACTATGCCGAAAATTGGATATTACTCATAGATTTTCTTGTCCACATACACATCAACAAAATGGTATTGTTGAGCACAAACATCGACATATCGTCGAAACTGGTCTTGCTCTTCTAGCTCACTCATCTCTTCCCATAAAATTTTGGCCTGAAGCCTTTGAAACAGCTGTGTATCTCATCAATTTCCTTCCCACAATGGTTATAAATGTCTTGATTTTAAAATACAAGTTACAACAGGCTTTACATATCTAGGGATGTTCTTTTCAATGAGGCCTCTTTCCCTTTTTGTAGCCCAAAGCCCCTTTCTGAATCAATCTCATCCTCTCAACCCACCGTTTCTCTTCTAATTTTCACCCCTTCTATTCTCGGGCCAGGCCCAAGCCCGTCTACCCCCTCTACTTCAAACCCATCTACTTCAACTCAATTACCCGGCCTGTCTCCAATTAACCCCTAACCCTAACACTTCTTTTTTAGATCCTACAAACTCTTCTGGGTCTTCTTCTCTTCCGCTGCAACCTTCAAATTCCTCCCACCCACCCATTTTGCAACCTCCCCGCTCCCCTGTCATTACTCGGAGTCATACAAACTCGTCACGACTTCGCATTTCTACCGATAGCACTATACCATATCCTCCACGGCATTGTCTTCTTACTACAGGTCCTGTTCCAAATGAACCTACAAGCTACTCTATCGCATCCAAGTTTCCTGAGTGGCGTGCAGCTATGGTTACTGAGAATGATGCTCTCGTTCGAAACAATACCTGGAGTTTGGTACCTTCTGATCCCTCTCTTAATATTGTTGGTTGTCGTTGGGTGTATCGCACTAAATTTCATTCGAATGGTACATTTGAGCGAAGAAAAGCTCGGTTGGTAGCTAAGGGCTACCACCAACAACCTGGATTGAACTATAATGAAACATTTAGTCCGGTTGTAAAACCATCAACCATTCGATTAGTACTTTCAATTGCTGTTACCTGTGGTTGGCCACTCCGCCAACTTGATATTCAAAATGCTTTCTTACACAGAGAGTTATCAGAAAATGTCTATATACAGCAACCGCAAGATTTTATTGATCCAAAATTTCCCACTCATGTGTGCAAATTGCACAAGGCCATTTACGGCCTTAAACAGGCACTGAGGGCCTGGTTTGCTAAATTAACATCTTGGCTAAGTGATTATGGTTTTGTTGCCTCTCAATCTGAGCCATCTCTATTTATCTTACATCGTGGTGATCTTCACATATTTCTTTTGATTTATGTGGACGACATGGTTATCACCTCATCACATCCACATGCCATTGATGTTGTCATTCGTGGTCTGAGCATGACTTTTCCTATTAAGGATCTTGGTTCCTTATCTTATTTTTTGGGACTTGAAGTTGATTAATGTGACTCTGGAATTATATTGTCTCAATGCAAGTATATCAAGGATCTACTTGCCCGTAGTAATATGCTTCAAGCCAAGTCTATTTCCTCTCCTATGGCAGCCTCTCTCAAACTCTCGCAATTTGATGCACCTGGCTTTGATGATTGTACACGGTTCAGGAGCATTGTTGGAGGCCTCCAATATTTGTCCTACACTAGACCTGACATATCCTTTATTGTAAACAAAGTATATCAGTTCATGCACTCTCCTAAACTCACACATTGGTATGCTGTTAAAAGGATACTTCGATATCTTAAGAGTATTGTTAATCATGGATTACTCTTCAAGTACTCATCCTCTTTTACTCTTCGAGCATATTGTGATGCTGACTAGGGTGGCTGTCCAGATAATAGACGTTCTACTAGTGGCTTTTGTCTATATCTTGACAGTCCTCTTATCTCATGGAGCTCCAAAAAGCAGAAAACAGTTGCAAAATCCCGCACTGAAGCTGAATACAAGACCCTTTCTCACACGACAGCTGAACTTATTTGGCTTCAGACCATGCTTCGAGAGTTGGGTATTACTCTTTCCAAACCTCCAATTTTATGGTGTGACAACATTAGTGCTACTTACCTCTCTGCCAATCCAGTTTTTCACTCTCACACTAAACACATGGATATTGACTACCACTTTGTGCGGGACATAGTTGCTACCAAAACATTAAAAGTAGCCTTTTGTAGCTCAAATGATCAAATTGCTAACACTTTTACAAAACCCTTAATCTCAGAAAAGTTTTCTATTTTTCGTTCGAGTCTCAATGTTAGTGAAATCCCCATGGACTCGCAGGGGCATATTAAACTAGACCACTTTGTTGGACATACTCCAGGTACACTAGTAATTTATGTATTACACTGGATCTCTTTCTCTTGTAACAAACATTATTCCCTCATAGTTGTGTATAAAAGGAAACCTCTGCACAGTACATTAATGAGATGAGAATTCAGAAATTGTGTGTGCTTAACAAACACATCCTTGTTGATCTAATGTTTACTTACAGAATGCAAATTACTTACGAAAAAAGGTTTACAGAAATTAAGTATCAATCTGAAACTTATTACAGCATACAGTTTATTTCAGTGCATTTGAAGACTCACCCCAGATCACCAAATAAACAAACTACATTACAATTACAATGATAACTGTTATCATTTTGATGCCAATGTAATTAAACAACAAGAGCACTGAGAGGAAGCCTCAAGGGATTGATATACAAACAAAAAATGACTTAACAATTAACACTTGCTCCTGTCACGATTTCCTTCAATGTTACCAAGAATATCTTTTGGGCAATACTGAATGGAAGTCAACAAAATGCATATGGTGAAAGTTAAAAGAACCCAACTCCAGCTGCATTATAAATTCATTTTGATGAAAACATCTTCTGTACCTCACCAAGTATTTGAATGTTGCAAATCCATCATCTGCATTCCTGTCATACAACTTGACATGTTAGTAACACCACAATTGCCGTTGCATTTCGATGCAAATGAAATTAAGGCAACAAAAATAACTGGAAGAGGAAAGTAGTAATGATGGAGGTCAAACCTCTCATCAGCTAGTTATGCATGACCTTATTTCCTCTCTTGTGTCATAGAAGACAAAAAGGCAGAAAACAAGATACTGTTCATGGAATGTGATTACCAATAGAAAATAGAGAAGAAAAACGTGCCATGAACCCATTGCATCCATTGTCTTCAGAGATTCAAGGGGTGTATGCCCTTTTAGGCACCAAAAATAACTGGAAGTGGAAAGTAATGACAGAGGTCAACCCCCTCATCTAGGTATGAATGAACTTATTTCCTCCTTTGTGTCATAGAAGGCAAAAGGGCAGAAAACAAGAGACTGTTCATGAAGGTTAATTACCAAGGGAAGAAAGAAAAAAGAAAAACGTGAATAAAACAACGATTACTAGAAGAAAAGAACTAGGAAGTGCAGTGCTGCCAGTCTGGTCAACTTCAAAGCCACAAAATATAGCAGAAGAGCCTGAAACTTGAATTTTAGGGATCTAACATCTATAATCCAAGGCCAAGATGGCAGCCGAATAAAAAGGCAATCATGTTAGCATAACCCATTTAATCACCAAAAATCAACCAACAGAGGAGACAAGTGAATAACAGATCAGTAAAAGGATAAGGTTCCCAAACAACTAGGACACTCTGCATGTTCAAACCATTGAAGTCAGAGTTTTATATTTGCTCAAAATGTATTTAATGACGTTTTCTTTTGGAAGTAAAATAGGATGATCAATTCATTTTTCACCAATTACAGCCAGCCCTAGATCTATTCAAAAGCTACCTCAAATACTCCATAAACTCCAGTACACAAACATGATAATAAAAAGGCTAACACAAAAGATTCAAATTTAATAAATTAAAAATCTTCATAAGTGCATGCTTTGCTTATATAAAGTAACTAATGGAAACAGCACAATTTTCCCATTCAAAGATTTCACAGTTCAAATAAATTTGCTTATAATCTTCATATGGTAATAAGTATTAGACACACGGTACATTTCCTCATTGAAAGAAAAAATAAAAGTAGTCAATCCAACTTGCTTTCAATCATGATATCAATGATAATCACGACAAAAAAATAAAAATAAAAGATTTCAGGGTGAATTCAAACGAACCACGTAAATTGACGAAATGATCACTCAGACATAGCCTGCACCTCATCGACCCCTTCCTCTCCACCCCGAAGCATATTATACAGTGAAACGGTGGAACAGAAGCTAATGACCTTATGAAACTTGTTGACAGGTGTAGGCAATTGAGGCACTCTCCTCCAATTACATTTGCCAGACTCACTACTAACCTCACAAACGCAAGCTGGGTATCTCTTATGGTACTCTTCGTTAAAAACATAGATAAGATCACCTAGCCCAACACACTTCAAGCTTGCAAATTTATCATCCTCGTCACTATCAAACAAGCTGTAAAGCAAATCCTGAGGCATGATCGCAATCTCGCTAAACTCCATGGTGTTCTCGTCAATCCTCCACAGATTAAAGGAAGACCCTTGCGGCGAATTACATATTCCGGCCAGAACAAGCCGGTCCCTGCAGGAGATCATGAACGAGAAGATAACCCCAGGAGGACGAAGCGTCTGGACCTCGCTCCAGACACGTTTTTCCAAATCGAAGGACGACACGAAACAGGAGTAGATGCCAAAGACGTAGAATTTGCCTCCGAACAAGGCCGAGGACAAGGAGGAGGATGAGTTACCAGACCTGAAATCGGCGGGTAAAGGAGGACAGATCTCCCAGGAATCCATATGGGGATCGTATATCTCGACGGCCAAACGATCCTCAATGTCAACTAGGTTGCCGATGAATCTGACACCACCGACAACAATGAATCTGGGTTTGTCGGAATTGGCGTAGAAGACGCCGAGGAGGGGGTTGACACGGGAGTAGTTGAGAGGGGAGGTGGTAAAGATGTTGGAGAAGCGATGGAGGATAGGGGAGAAGGCGAACAAGGGGGCGGTGATGAAGAGGAAGCCATGGGATCCGAGGAAGGAGGAAGAAGTGGGGGAAGGGAAAGGGAAGGAGGAACAAGGGAGGCGAAACCAGATATCGGAAAGAGGATCGTAGGCGAAGGACTGATGGTTCTTGGAGGAGGTGTTGTGGAGGCCGTAAAGAAAAAACCAGGGGCGGCTATGGGGTTGGGAGGAGGCAGAGGGGAAGGTGGGGGAGGAGATGATGGAGTGCCAGATCTTGCAGACGGTGGAGGCTCTGATGAGGGTAGGGATTGGGAGGAGGGAGAGGATGTGCTCCGTCAGGTCAGAGCTAAGAGAGCTAAATCCTGTCATTTCGGAGAGTCAGAGACAGAGGAACACAGGAGAGAGAGAGACGGGAAAGGTGGAAGGGAGAGTAGTAGGTGGATGATTCGTGCGAGTTGGTTCAAACTGCAAAGTCCAAACAATAGAAGAAGAAAGTTGAAAAGGAGTAGTAGGTGAAGTGAAAATAACTCCTCGAAGAAAGAGAGCTCGACGAGTACCCCAACCCCCATGAACTAACAACGTACTCTCGGATTTTTTTTTTTTTTTTTAATAATATCCCGCCCATTCTGTATCTTCATTTTCAACCGTTCATGCATTTGAATTTTTTTACATTTTTTCTTTTATTTATTGAATACAGAAGTGACTATTAGACCAGTATTAGTATAATGATATTTTTTATATTTTAGAAATTATTTAAAAATATTAAATAAATATAAATAAAAAAAATAAAAAACATGAATTTTACTTAGGGGACACGTCCAGCACTTGGCGGCTCCCTAGAAGCACTTTCTTTTTTTTTTTTCTTCATAATATTAAAAGAAATAATATTTGCACTTTGTAAATTTCGTCTATTCATTTTAAGAAAATTGAATAAATATGTGATTTGTATAAAAAAAATTAACTTTTTAATAATAGATTTTTTTTTTTTAAATGTACAGTTCTTTCACAATCTATAATTATATTTAATATTACTCTAATATTAAATATTTAATATAAATAGATAAAGTTTATATTTAAAATGAGTAATGCTAAATGAGAAACGATTTATGCAAGTCTCGCATTCCTTTTGAAAAAAGAAAAACTCTAAATGCAAGCGACTTCGCACACCCCTTGCGCACCCTATTTGCATGGCATGAGACCCACAAAATGAAAGGGACGTTTTGATCTTGCGAAATTGGACGCTTTCATATGAGCAGGAGATGAAAATGGGATGGGGGGAAATAGAGCGATTCTTCCTCCATTTCCCCAATCCACTCCTTCTCTCCCACGATCGCATTTAGGAGTGTAAGAAAAACCGGTGAACCAGTAAACCGGACAGACTAGACCGGATCGAACTGGTGGGTTTAGTCCGATATCGAGTTTGGTTTGGTTTGGTACTGATTTTATTTTTCTTAAAATAGGTCAAAACAGGTCCGATTTCGATTTTTCTTTTTCTAAAACCTGATCGGACCGTATATATTATAATGTTTTATATTGTATATAATTTTTATATATAATATATAATTTTATATTATATGATAAATTACTAATTAATATAATATTAAATTTTAAATCTTATATCACTATAATCTATAATATATATTATAATATACTACAATATATTATTATTATAATATTATATACTATAATATACTATTATATAATATAGTATATTAAAATCGAAAAACCAGACTAGAACCAATAAAACCTAAAGTACCAATTTAGGGAGTAACTGATACGGAATTGATTCTTGAAAATATAAAATCGGTGCATATCAGTTCGGTTCCAAATTTTGTAAAAAATCGGATCAAACCATACCAATTACACCCATAATCGCATTCTATAGAATCTCGTTGCTCTGTTGTAAATAATATGAATGCAAATGATCGGACCCAGAGCAGCTAGCCTCTTCAAGTCTTATGTCTCAGGTCATGCAAACTCCTTCGTTGAATGGCTTGTTGACTAGTGTTTGGAAGCAAGCTAGGGTTGGCTCTCTTGATTTGCCTAAGACGTTTCAACAGGTTGTTCCTTGTTTTGTTTTTTTCATCCCCATCTTCCACATCATCGTCTTCGTCGGGAACAGTAAACTCTAAGTCGAAAAAAGGATTGTCATCGTCATCGTCGATCTCCCCAGCACTACTTTAAGCAATGATGGTGACTATAGTGGTAGTCCCGACGACGCGTAAGGAAGGTCTCTCTAATGCTTGAGCAAGCTGAAAGCTTCCATAGTTGGGAGAGCCAGTATACAAGTGCGAAATGCATTTAGTTCTGACTTTTAGAAAGGGTTTGGGGGTAGAGTGAAAGAGAGGGAAATAGGGAAAGTGAGCTCAAGAGAGAAAAGAAGGTTTACAAGAGCCTTAACTTAATGGGTTTGCAGGAGTAGTACTAGTATTGAAAATCATAGGCAAATCAACCCACTCTTAGCTTTTTTATGCTATGGAAGCTGAAGCCCAACCACATTATAACGAGCCAAGCTGAATGCGGGGGGGAAAACGAAACCGAGCTTTTCAAGAGTTTGTGTCAGTCGTCTTCTTCTCAATGTGTTTTTCAAATTTTTTTAATAAAACAAGTTCTACCTCGTCAGTCGAGGTGAGCAAGGGGTGTGCGAAACCGATTGTATGTAACAGATTTCTTAAAAAAATTAGGTAAATCTAGAATTTATATAAAAATGATTTTTTAAAAATAGGCCTTATTTTTTTTTTCAAAATAAATGCGCAGGTTTTTTAGACCTAGAAAGGATTGTATCTAATATTACTCATACTTAATACAGTTTTAGAGTGTGCAAGTTCCGTTCACTTCCTTTGAAAATAAAAAATTATATTTTCAAGCCGGCGTATGGAGCATACTTGGTAAGATACTTACATAGCATAATTTGATTTAAAAGATAAATTTTAAAATTAGAATCTTATTATTTAAGTGATGTGAATTGTGTGCTCTACACATCGACTTGATAATATAATAACTTTTTTAAAAGAAGTATGATCCACTATTAAAAAAATATTTTTTTATGTAGATTTCAGATTGACTCACTTTTTCAAAAGGAATGAGCAGAGCTTATATATTCTAAGACTGTAAATATAATTTTCATTTAAAAATTGATAAATAATATTTATATTTTTAGAGTATGCAAGCTCACGCACTCCTTTTAAAAAAAGTAGATAAATATGAGATTCACATCAAAAAATTACTTTTTAATGATAAATTACACTCATTATAAAAAAAAAAGTATGCGAGACTTATAGTCTAAAATTATAAATAACATTACTCAAAAATTCTTTTAATACGGCCTGTATATTATCCAAAATTTTTATATGAATAGCGATATATAGATCACTTTATATGACCCTCTCTCGCTTATTATATTCAAATAATAAAAAACCTTGACCATGTAATGAGTAATCCCAGTTTTGGTTGACCAATCTAGTTTTGCCCCTGCCAGGCATCTAAACGGTGGGGGTAGCAATAAGAGAGAAAGCTATTTTGCCTCTTTCATTTGATCGCATAAGTTGACCGTTGGTTAATTTTTTTTTTTTTACTTAATAATTTCAAATGTATTAATATATTTTTTTTATTTTTTTAAAATATTTAAATATATTAAAAAATAAAAAGCTAAAAAAATAAAAAAAAAATATTGGACAATACGTCTACGATAAGGGTGGGGCGGCGTAGGAGCTCCACTCAGCAATACAAGTACGATGCCAGCTCAGCCATGTTGTCTGAAGAATTGTTAATCCTAATCAAATTATTCTAGTTCCATGTTTATCTGTATTTGAATTATAAAATAAACAAGTTGTGGTTATAAAAAATTGTAAAGTGAAAGTTAAGTTGTTTGACCATAATTATCTTTTTATTTCTTTTGGATAGTTTTTTAATAAAAAAAATAAAAAATAAAGAATTATAGATAATGAGGAGGATTAATACATAATAATGAATAAAAATTCTATTTATAAATCGGTCTGGATAAGATATTTAGTAAATTACTTACATAATATAATTTAATTTATAAAAAATTTAAAATTTTAATTTTATTACTAAAATCTTATTATTTAAGAAAAAACACTGAATCGATTTTCTTTTTCCTTAAATATTAAGAAAATGATCTTGCTATCGGTATCGATAAAAGGTACTGACAGTTTGAAGCAATCGTTATAATTTATTTTTTTTATTTATTTTACATATCTTTTAAACATCTTTAATCATTTTTCTTAAATACATAAAATCATTAATAATCAATTCCTCAACCATTAAATTAAAAAAAAGAAAAAAGAAAAACATATATCGGGGGTCACGTTATAGTCCCCAAGCATTTTCCTTTCTTTAATTATGGAATAATATTGATTAAATATAAATGAGGGGGGTGAGAATCTCGAGGAATCAAAACAAACACGCTACAACAAATATTACAATCCATAAAATTAAAATTAAAAATTAGAAAAACAAGTGGTAATTAAAGGTTTGCCAATTTGAATCAAAGTACAATGCATAATATTTTCTTAGATAATTTCTATCATTTTCTTCTGTCTTTCTGTTCTTCTCCTCATTCCAGCTTTGATTCGGATAAGGTTTGTTGTCTTCCTTTTTTAACGTGTTTGTTGTTTTTTCTCTCGTAAATCTTCGTAAGGAGTCAGACTTCCATTATTATTGAGTACATAAAGTACATAGCACCATTATATATATATATTTGTACTTAAAAGAGCCTATCGGTTGATGAACAGTATACACTTCCGTCTTCCACCTATGTTTTTGATATGTACAACCTCACAACAATCACAACAAATACAGACCAAACTCATCGTAAATCATCTCAAAATCACCGTAAGATGATCACAAACTCACTGTAAATCATCCTAATTCTACAAAATCACAAAATGTACAAATTCACAAAATCACAAAATGGGAAAGGTAGAGACTCGACTGGGCATGGAGGAGCAGAGGAGATGCTGTGGAAGCCTGGTGGTGACGTCGTGGGCTGTAGGTAGCGGATCAAGGCCGTCGTAGTGGTGCGGTGGCGTGGGGTTGGATAACGGCGGCGCTATAAGGAGAAACTCGTGCGTGTATAGGCATTGCGTCGGTGGGGCTAGGGAGTAGCTACAAGTGGTGGGTTCTATGGAAATGGTTCACAGCGTGAGGGGAACTCGGTGGTGGTGTTTGGTGGAGCTGGGGCTGAGCCACTGTGGCGCAAGGGTGGAGAACCCGTGCGTTGAGACCCATTTCGGGTTATTCGCGTGTGGCTAAGGGAGGAGCTGCCAAGGGACTTTGACTGTAAGGTTTGGTCGCCGGCGTGAGGGAAAGCCGGTGAGGTGGTCGGTGACGAAGCACGATGGCGCTATAAGGAGAAACTCGTGCGTGTATAGGCATTGCGTCGGTGGGGCTAGGGAGTAGCTACAAGTGGTGGGTTCTATGGAAATGGTTCACAGCGTGAGGGGAACTCGGTGGTGGTGTTTGGTGGAGCTGGGGCTGAGCCACTGTGGCGCAAGGGTGGAGAACCCGTGCGTTGAGACCCATTTCGGGTTATTCGCGTGTGGCTAAGGGAGGAGCTGCCAAGGGACTTTGACTGTAAGGTTTGGTCGCCGGCGTGAGGGAAAGCCGGTGAGGTGGTCGGTGACGAAGCACGATGGCGCTGGGCTGCTTGAGGGAGGATATTAGGTGAGAGAGATGGAAGACGTGAAGCGGAAGGAGAGAGAGGGAAAGAGGGAAAATGAGGAGAAAATAAAAGTTTTGGAGATTTAAATCTCAACCTTTCATCTTAAGTCACAGATTTGATCCAATGGTAGAAATTTAAACACTAATTTAAACTATTTTAAAATAGATAATTAAAATATAAATACCATATCATACATAAACTATCAAATTTATTTTATAAAATATTAATCTTTCATCATTAAATAAATGATAAAATTTTGTTAAATATTTTTTAAGAAAGTAAAATCACATAAATAATTAAAATTTTAACATAATTTAAATATAATCATATTCTTAATTAATTATATTAGACAGACGTCCCTTAGACGTTACTCTATTACTAGTATATACATATACATATGAAAGATGGGCGGACTGAGAAAAAAGAGAGATGGCGCAACATTAGTATGCTATTTATTTTATTTATTAGATGTGGACCTGAGCTCCCAGAAATGGTTGCCTAAAGTCATGGTTGCAACTTCTTTGGAATTTATGACACTGTTGAAGGAGATTTCTCAACAGACAACCACCAAACTAGAAAATTCTACCCTTGAATCTCCTTCAACCTAATCTTATTATATATGTAAATGACGTGTTTTACATCACCAACCTTACAGATGAGTTGTAACAAAGAAGAGACAGCATTGGTTGCCCTGAGTAGATCCTGATGCCTAAGTTAGTAACAAAATGTGATAATAAATGTATATAAAGATGAAGAAGATGTTGTTTGTTACCTCTCATAGGTTATTTATAGAAGGACAAGGACGTGATGTGATGGTAATTGACTCTAACCCACCATTCTCGTGCGTATATCTTTCATGATCCCTTACTAATCGAGGGGGGAGATAACTCATATTTTATAGGTATTATCTTCCTTAAGATAATATCCTTTAATTATGGATCAATACTCCGATCTCATGGTAGTTATTTGTTGCGTAGTTACAATCATAGGCTCTTTAAACGTAGCTCTCTTGACCCTAGGCTAAAGTTTTGAACCTGCTTCTTAGTAGTGGCATGGATAGCTAGGGGATCCAAATATCCCATATATATATATATATATATATATATATATAATATAATGCCCTCAAAGCAAGATTTTCTGTAAAATTCTTAGTACATTTTTCTTTTATCCAAAGCAAGATTTTTTTATGGGCCTTATAGTATTGGTATTGGCTTCATCAAAAGTCTAATCAAATGTAAAATATGATAAATTTCATCAAAAAAGAATTACATTGGATTAGCTAAAGAGATAAATGTGAAATTTTGAGTTACAGTAAAAGGATATGTTTCTTCAAACTTGAAGGGATATTGTTCACTCATCAAATCTATTTTTTATTCACTTTTAATCTCCAATGATTTTTTTATTCACGTTTAATCTCCAACTGTCTTATAATAATAATGCAAGAATCAAATTAAATTATTAATTAATATATGATTAGTGTAATTATAAAATATGAAAAAACATAAAATATTATTAATAAAAAAATAATATTATATTATTATTTTGATGAATTCAATAGCTAATCCAATGTGGAGTTATGGATAAGGAAGTTTTAGATATATGAAAAACATATACTTTTCATCAAAATTTGAAGATGAATTTGATGAGTCCAATGCTAGTGCTCTTACAATATATCACCAAAAAAGAACAGATATACCTTCTAATTACTTAAAAATAAAAGTTTTTGGTTGTCTTATAATATGAGATAATTTTGTGAATCTAACTCTAATATGTGCAAATTTAATGCATTACCACCTAGCAAATAAAATACTCTATCATAAACAACACTCTCATTTCATTTTCATCATACTATGCTGACGTAATATTCTCCATAAAAAATTAGAATAACTCTTATTTTTATAAATAAAAATATAAAAAGAGTAATGCTAAGTGCAAGTCCTAAATGCACAAGCTTTACACAAGTCTTTTGTAAACATGTGGATCCCATCAATAAAAAAAAAAAAAGAGTTTTTTATGCTTTTTAGTGGTGAAGTCCATTTTTTTTATAAAAGGGTTTGTGCGAGAATTCCATTTGGAGCTTATATAAATCATTTCTCATATAAGAATTGATAGATAATGCCACATCCCCATGGTAACACACGAATCAAATAAAGATGTCTTATTGATACAGATAACATTGCTCTAATCAACAATGTTTTGTATTCATGTTCTAATTTCAATTTGTAGGTTTAGTCCATTAGAAGAAGGAAACACAAGTTCTTCCCTTTATTAGGGTTTGGATCTCTCATGTTGGAAGTGCATGTCAGGTCATAGTTTTAGTCAAAGACTAGAGAGAAGCTTAGTGAGTAGAGATTTGATGCAGGGGATCCAGGTTTGATGTCATTCAGCTAACAGATTCAATGTTGATGGCATTGGATTTTGATGTCACTGAGCTGATAGATTCAATGTTGATATCATTGGACTACCTCGAGAAGGCAGATCGACATAAATATGATAAAAAAATGTGAAGATCTCGGAATTTGGAGCGATATTACGCATGCGTTAGTATTTTGATAATAACTTTGACTACGGGTATCGGAATCGCGCATATGGGTCCAATCCGAAAAGCTTTTCTCGGCATGCACGTTGTGGTCACCATCCTATACTTAGTTGTCCCTATCTCAACTCCGAAATAAGCCTTTTTCCCCTACGAATGGTTCGTTTAAGTTTTTTTTAATGGTGATATTTCACTTTCTATTTTAAGAGATGATTTCGATTTTCAATTTGGGGCCAGATTTTAGCAAGATACTTATTTTATTTCTTATTGGGCAGTCGCCCAGACCTCTTAGCTATTTAAGCTCGGCTTGTGAGCTTCAAAGGGAGCTTTTTAGACTTTTATCAGTAAACTCTAATCTCCAAATTATCTAAATGTTCTCTATCTATTTGACTCTTTGTCAATCCATAATTTCCTTTGCTAGGTAGCCGTCAGAATACTTTTTTTCTACCAGCGTCAAAATTGGAAGTTACTTCAACCTGCCCCCTCTCCGACCAGAACAAGAGTTCTACTGATGTCAAAGCTGGTCAGAGGTTATTAAAGGCAAACTAAATGAAAGGGTGTCAAAATTATTATTAGTATTGGCCAGAAAATATGAGCAAAGTTTTAAAATTAATTTACTAGTGGAGTCTTTTTTTTTATTTATTTATTTTTTTTTATAAAGGAATGGGGTTCGAACTGACTTTTTATTTGAAAAAACGGACTATATGTCATCAGACAATGAAACTCTTGGTTACTAGTGGAGTCTTTGGATGGGAAGAATTTGGGTCTTTATAATCCAAATATATTATTTGCATCATATACTAAAATTGAATTTGAATTTGCACTAAAGCCAAATAAAATTTAAAACTTTTTAGAATTTAAAATTTAAAATTATCGTTTAAGATTTGAAATCTAAATCTAAATCTAAATTCTTCTATTTAAAAAAAAATATTTTAATCACAAAGAGATTACACAAAAGTAAACCCACAAATAGCTTCTTTTCCAAGCAAAAATCTAGTCAATTCAATTCATAACTTATTGCTTTCAGGTTAGAGTAAAGGGTTATCCCCTAAGCCATTATAAACCTTTCGGAATTTGAAGTCTCATCATATCCCTCGTGGATGAAGCTTTTATTTGATTGTCATCAATAGGAATTATACTTTGGAAAAACTAGAAAATATATAGTCTCTGAGTTGGTTCCTATGAAAACGATGATATCTATCTGATTCTGAGCTAAAAGCAGAAGCGAAGAAAAAAACAAGAGTCTTCTGTTCATCCAATAAGAATTGTTCTTCAGTCAATAATCAATCTGAAACCTTAATCAAGGAAATTTGTCACCGAAGAAATTGCTGACTCAACTTCAACGTGGCATGCCACGTGTCCATGAAAGTATAACAAACATATTCAAAGTCGAATATAAAAAGTATAACAATTTAAGTTCTAAAACAAACAAAAAGATGTATAAAAGAAAATTAATTAAAACATTTAAGTAACAACAAAACAACTTTGAGAAAAATAATAAAAAATTAAAAAAATTAAAAGAATGGACTCTATTTTAATTTTTCATCATAGCTTTTCATGCCACTTTCTCGAACCTCAATTCATTTTTGGGCATCCGGCCATAATTTAAGTGTTAATCATTTTCTCTGCAAAACGAGTGCATTCTAGCATCATTATATAAAGTATTTTCCTTTATCAATTCATTCTTATATTATTCCACCATTAGAACAGGATTTGAGTCAATGTTTTGAATATCGTATCAGAAGTCGTACCGGTCAAGGTACTGGAATGAAATATTTCGATATCGATACCGTTTCATATACCGTTTCGGGATAGTCGATATATGAATAAATTATAAATAATTTAGTCTGAATTGAGAGTAAAAAAAAAAATAAGCTTGTAGTTTGAAAAAATGAAAAAAATAAAAAATTAGAAGGTCAAAATATAGGCTGGTACAGATCGAAATTGAGACCGATACGATCAATACCGGCCAATACGAAACATATGGGGTACCTGTACCGGCCCAACGGCCGGTACAGAAAATTTCAACCGTACCAACCGGTACGGTACGAAATTTAAAACAATGGTTTGAGCTTCAAAATTGGATTTGCCCATAATTATTATTTTGGCTTTGAAACTCAAGCTCCATATCCCTATACTGATATATTTCCACTCATGGAGGTCGAAGAAGAGTACTTTTCATATTATTGATGTAGCACATTTTAAGTGATCACATGATAATATATGTGATTGGAGATGATAATATATAGGATAGAGAGCTGCTACAAATACAAAGAGATTATACAAAAGTAAGTCCATAAATTGACGTAGTTTTATGGGATCCGTTAAATATACTTTACAATATGATGTATTACAACAAGCCACGTCAGTTTGTATGTTTATTTTTGTATAATTTATTTATGGTTAAAGTATTTTCATATAGGATAAAAAACAACATTTCTATTTGATAAAACGATGAAATTGGCTCGAAAAAGATGTGTTAAATCACTCCAAAAAAATCCATCCATCATCATTGGTAAGATGGATGGCAGATATTCTCCAGTCACACTAGGCAAGTCACCATGTAGGCCATCTTCATTATGGTGCAAGTACATTTAAGAGCCTTACATTCATGTAAATGAAACTCCTAGAATATTTAGGAGAAACTAGAATGAACAAGAACCCACCTACCAATAGATGCAGTACAAAGCCTAAAACAGTTAATATCATTTAACCTTTTGGAAGATATAATCTTCTTTCTCCCTTCTTCATAGCTCTAGCACCACAACTGCCAATGGAAAAAAATAAAAAATAAGTATATAGACATAGGTGAAAAGAGGCCTAGCCTTTTCTTTTCCTTTCTTGTTGGGAAAAAAATGGAGGGAAAAAAGGGTCTTACATTCAGAGTCTGTGGTGATCCAATTTCCTTTTCTTGAAGTGATATGAGCTTTGTCTTGAATTTTGGTTGGGTTTGACGAGGACGCCATAGAAATTGCTGAGTAGGCAGAGGAAACGGTGGAGCAGCTTTCCACATCCCAACAAAAACTGATCTTAGGAGAGTCACTGCTTAGTTGATCATCATCTGGAACTGATCTCAGGTTTCCACGATTTCGAAAGTGAAGAACCTGAAACATTAATTTTAATTTGCTTTTAGTCTAGGATCGTGCATGAGTCCAAAGATTCTTACAAAGGATGACATGCATAACAAGGGTTCATGATCAAAGAAAATGTCATAGACATTTCTCCAGGGAACTGAGTTTTGGAAGAGACAAAGTGAGGCCAAATCTTACAAACTGAACAAAGAAAAGGGTTTGTCTCGAATCATGAGGTTATATAATTAATTTACCTTTCGGCCAATGAATTTTCCTCCCTTCTCTGACTTTGCAGCAGCAGCAGCCCATCTCAATAGCTCCTTCATTCTTGACATGGTTTTGGTTTTGTCCCCTTTAAGCCTGTCTTTCTTTTCTGACGAGCCACATTGGTCATTTGTGTTAGTTGAGGTTGACAACGTTGTCTCGCTAATTGGTAAAACTTTATTTCCTGCATGATTAGCAGAATCGGCCACCTTAAGGCTGATTCCTAATCCCCGAGCAATATCTTCTTTTTTCATCTTTGTTGAGTGGACTCGATGCTGCCTTCTGTTAATACTTCCTAGTCTTTTTAAATTGAGGGTGCTATAGAAGCAAGCCTTTGCAGTATCTCTTCTAAATAAAATTTTAAATGGCTTGAAATTCTTGCTTATCAATCTACCACGCAGCCCACAATGCTTAAACAGAACTATATGTTTTGATTTAGCTTCATGATCTGGCAGGCAGGAAAAGAGAAAAGGTAAATTAATCCTTTTCAATGTGCTTGATTAGCGCAGAATTTATAAAGGATCTGAAAGTCTTGGCTCACCATTAGTTGTTTCCTTCTTGTTGGAAGGACTAGAAGTGCTCTGCTTTGTTTGTTCATGTGTTACCTTAAAGAGCCATTGAAGAATCTGCTACAATTCACCAAAAAGAGACTTTAGCTTTGGAGTGAATGCTACACAAGAGACCATTTGGTAAAGAAAGTGCAAAGGATACCTGCATGTCTAAGTTTGATACTTACAGCCTCCTTTATAATAGTACTGTGTATGTGAGTGTGTGTGCGCGCGCGCGCGTGAGAGAGAGAGAGAGGGAGAGGTGTAATTTTCTTGGTCAAATGGACAGCACAAAGAGATCTATCTGTGCTGTCTGCTTGCTAGAGATTCCTTTCTGGTCTTGAGGCTTTTTTGGAGATGAAGACAAAGGACAGGGAACTGAATCTAAGGAAGATGGTGAGACAACCGGGCAGTGAGTGGGTGAGGGTTGGCTTGTGATTCTTTTGTAACATGGGGTTTAGAATTATATAAGGAGATGACCATGTGGTGGCAGTATTAAGCAAACTTTGGATTAATTAAAGACTCAAGATGTTCGTAGCCTGGTGTCATGTTTCTTTGCCATACATTTGTATGTCCATGGTTCATCGATCCGGTCGGTCCCCATGTCATGGATCACAGTCTAGGATTTTACTTAACCCCTAGATTTACTCGAACGTTTTCTTGAGAAATCAAAGGCTCTTAGACTTAGAATGAAGTGTGTTTAGATGATAGGGAAAGGCTATCGTTGTGAGGGTGAATGGTCCTAATTGATGTACAAGCGTGTCTGTGGTGGAAAGTTGAAACTTTGAAAACAATGTTGGACCAGCAAAAAGTTAGGGGTGTCAAATCATGTTAACGGGTTGTATTTGTGTCATGTCAAGGCATGTATATTATATTATATGGATCAATCTAAACACGATCCGTTAATCTTATCGTGCCAAAATCTCAAATCCTAACACGACTCATTCACATAACATGTCATGTTGTATCAATCCGTTATTGAATATTACGAAATAGGTTAACACGACCCAACCCGACCCATTCAACCCGTTAATGTAAATGGGTTAAATAGACTTGAAATTAACCCGTTTGACCTGATTAAGTTTAGCATAATTTTATATAAATATTAAAATCATAATATCTATAAAAAAAAAAATATAAAACTAACTACAAGTCCAAAATTACAATATAAACAATAAAAATATGGAAATTAAAATCCCAACAATTTTACTTTTAGGTATAAGAGTATAATTGTAACTTTAACTTTCTTAATTAATCATAACGGGTAAAAACGGATTGACCCGTTATCAATCCATTAAGCAATCATGTCTTAACGGGTCAACCCGTTTTAACCCGAATCCGTTAAGACTAAACCTAAACCCATTATTATCGTGTCATGTTCGTGTTGGGTTAACGGGTCGTGTCAGATATTGCCACCCTTATTTGAAAGCATGAACTTGGCATTATCTGAAAGAATATTTGAAAAGAGTAAACCTTTAAGCCTAGCTAGCTTTATTTATTTTTAATTCTATTGAAGTTCCTCTCTTTTCACTATACTATCAAACTAGGAATGAGCTTAGTTTAAGCTTTATTTTCCCATTTTATAATGCCTTCTACTGGTTAAGTGACCATCAAATGAGTTCTATTATCAATTTGGACAGACTAGAGACATAAGGATGGTTTTGCACCTTGCTGAGAGTTTTAGGATCAAATTTGTTAATATTATAATTTGAGGCATAGTTGTGTAATTGGGTCAAAATCTAAGGGCTTTTTAGTTTGACATCAATTTCAAATTGGGATCTGAAATTTCGATTGCATCAATGTTTTTTATTTTTATTTTATAGTTTAAAAACAATAACCATTAAGATCATTAACTAATAGAGTCTTCATTAACATGATATACATTTGGACATCCACAATACCTATAAAGTATCTTCACTGTTCATATGAACCCTACCAAAATAATTGTGGTTAAAAAATATGGAATATAATTCACATGGCAAGACTCCTCCTAGTTATAGACCTCACATGGTTTCTTTTATCATTGTGATTCACTTAGGATTTATATAATTGCAATAATTCTAATATGGATACTGATGAAATTACATCTCGAGATTTAATTAACACGGATACTCAAAACATATGAAAAAGCCTAATTATTTTTTTTAGTAAGAGGACGGTATCCCAATTTTTAACTATTTAATTAGCTCAAACTACTAGAAACGCATGAAAACACCTAAAATGAAAACGTGTCAAATATGATCTTGTCTACAAAAACTGGTGTAGAATAAGCACATGATATAAACCAAAGAACACTATACAAAAGGAGACTCCATAGATAATGCAGCTTATGGTGTTGTCAGAAGTGCCGGTAATTTATTATAAGTCCCCAAGCTTCCTTCTCATCCTAGGCCAGCTAGGAAAATTCCATGTAGATCTAACAATATTTCGTTTCAAAATTATGATATGGATATAATTATTTTACAATCAATTTTACAACAATTAGTATAATGGCTTCATTTCATCAAGTTACTAACCCTCTTGAGTTTCTCATGTTATTTGAATTTCAAACTTTATATAAATTCTTTATCGGTGGCAATTTATGGTCGTTTCGTATCACAAGTTTTTGACTATATGGGTCATCTTGATCCCCGACCAGTTTAATTAAATAGGTTTAACTCTAAAATCTTAACATAATCCATATAAATAATGGGTGACTCGACCTGACCAGACCCGCACAACCCGTTTAATAATCAACACGACCCATCTCATAGAAATAAATTGTATCATAAATTGCCACTTCTAAATACCCTCCATTTAAAACAAAGTTCTAAAAAAAAACTATAAAAAGAATTGTGTATGTATCATTGCCCTCCATTTTAAGGATACAGTAGATGTTCTGTGTCTCCATCTCTGCATATCTATCAAAATGGTTCAGATATTAATTATAAATTTAGCTTGAGCATGTGGGGGATGGGAAGAGATATTTTAAGAGCATGGAGACCTGAACCCAGAAGTATCAAATTTTGTGGGCAAGGATAAGTTCCTAATGCCCTCACACATGGGGCAGAGCAATTAAACTTATATTCCCTGAACACCAAGAGCAAGAGGTCTGCTTCGTTGTGCATTATACATATGTGTGTGAGCTTATCTCACCTTTCGTCCTCATAGGATCTGATGAAAACCAAGTGAGCTGACGTGGCACTCTGCCCTCCATTGCTGGGTTTTTTAGAGAGAGGAGAGGGTGTGTCTGGCAGTCCCATGGACATGTCCCTTTGTCTTTTAAGATTTGGGGCCGGGAATATGTCTTATCTAATAGGAAAAGACCAATGTTTAGGATCTTGTGGCACTAATTTATCTGGTTTTGGGGTCTCTAGCTTGCTTGGTGGGAAGGCAATCCACGTTTGCTGTGTGTCTCTCATACAAGCAATTGCAAGCTAACATACCAATATTAAAATTATTCCAATTTTTGAAGAGCTAAATTCTATCTTATTTTCTTCTACTCAAATTATTTATTTGACTTATTATAAACGGTAATGGCCATTAAAGAAAGGAATGTTCTGAAAAATTATATTACATTACCAGAATTACAATTTGGAATAATAATAAAAAAAAAGAAATAAAGAAAATAACTTCAATGATAGAAAAGAATTCGAATGGAAATCATCCCGACATAATTCATAACACAAATACAAAGTCCCAAGCAATAACAATGCATAAACTCCACTTCCACCTGCAATGGAAATAGCCAAGTGTGACTCGTGTTTAGCAATAAAATTGAAACTCTCTTTTCCACTCCATTTACAGAACTTGAGCTAAACTAGAATCCCCCTCATCTGGGGGCAGACTTTCTGCTGCTTCTTGACAGGGACCGACCTTATAAGTTTCTGAAATCATGGTTCTTAATCAGAGCAGGTATCACTGAATCGATAATGGCAAAGACACCAGTTGGGTCAGCCAACCCAAATTGGAAAAGAACTCCAGTAAATAGCAATGAACTGGAAATGTACCATATATAATTATGCTTCATGGTCTATCTTCATTGGACCTTGACCGTGCTAAGCGCCGGCGCCTTCTAGGAACTGGTGATGCATCTTCACCTAAAATTCGTAAAACGTCTTCATCGTTGTCATCATTACCATGCAAACCCAACAGGTTCTCGCCCCAAAGAAACCGCCGTTCTGATGAAGATCCTGCTGTTCGTCGATGCCTTGTCCAAGCCCTTGACCGGGCCCTAGGTTCCCCAACACTGTCCATTGAGCCAATCATCTGAAACAAAAACAGGGTAGTCCACCATGGGCCATTAGTGTCCCCTGCACCACTTTGCCTTTCGCCTGCCAGTCGATCTCCATTTTCAATGATGTAGTCCCCAACCACAACAGCACCAGGCACAGCTGAACGAATAGCACTAACAATATCACCATACTCTCTCTGGTGCTCAAGGTGCCTCCAGGCTTGTTCTCTAGATGGATCAATGTCAGAGGGTCGGGTTGTAGGGTGAACCCTTCTGGCATGTCGTCGCAATTCCTGGTAGTTACCAGAGAATGAGCACGATTCCCTGGAGCAACTTCTCTTCTTGAGGTTCAAATATTTCCTGGCCTCTTCCACAACTTCCCAGCCAAGTATGGTCCCTCGGCACAATGGGCATTTCAAGCTCAATTTTAATTCGGATGAGTTCTCCACACCTAAATCTTCAATCTCAACTCCTTCCTGAAAGGATTCAGAATCAACTGTTTCTAATATACCTTCTTGTATTTCTACAAATCTACTTGGTTCACGTTCATCTCCTCCCGGTGCTCCAGCAGATATTACTGTGTTTCTTAAATTTAGATTGTGGTGGTTTTCACTAGCCTCATTTAAGTCAGTACTCATGTTCATATCAGAGGAATTACTAGGATTGTGTGAGTTTACAGGCAAAGAACTGGGTAAAGTTGGACTGTTCCTAGAGTTGGCCCTTAGTTTTTTATAGCGGTCCAGGCAATTTGAATGCCTATAGCTTGTATCACAAATGTAAGATCTACAACCCTTATCATGTGAGCTGCACAGGAGGAGAACAGCATTATGTGGATGGTCCATGCAGATAGGACACAAAACTTCATCCAACTCTTTGTGAAGAGCACATATATCTGAATCACAATGCATTCTTCGTTTTACACCAGCCATCTTGTTTGCACTGTTGTAAACTACTCAAGCACATTTCACTCGTCAGAAAACCAGAACTATCAAGCATACTTCTACATTGAATGAACAGAAATACTAACAACTTAACACATTGTTGAAGGCAAAACTTGTCAGTGACACATCAATGCAACAGAGAAATTCTAATCTAAATTGAGATGAAAGCACATTTGTGTCAAACAGAAAAAAAATGATGGTAGATGGTTATGGAAAACCAAAATGACTAAAAGAAATCACCCGCATGGACCCTTCAGACTTCCAAAAAATAGGCAACAAAATCATACTGTCTTTTATCACGTCATGATCAAGGTGGTTCTTTAATTAAATAAGCAGCAAAGTGAAAACATACACTTGTCCTCAGTTTTTTCTTTTCTTTTTCTTAAGCATTCAAAAGTATGATACTAACCATAGACCACAGTCACTGATCACAAAAAAGATGTTATGAACAAACTGACCGACATCTAATCAGCCTTATCATAGGAAAAATTTGTCAATATTATTGGAACCACAACGAAATCATCATATTGGCCTATATACTTGTCCTCTAAATAACAAATGTGATACTTTCTTTCTCATCCAATTTCGACAGCATCCTCAAGACTCTCTGCATCCAGTTATATCCATCTTAAAACGCTGTAAGCCCTTTTCAGCTAATCTTTCACCTACCAAATTCCTTCAGTTCACTTCTTAAATTCACAAAAACTATTCATAAAACTAAGTTTGAGTCCACCTCACCAAATTCAGAAAAGAAAATCACCAGCATCTTACTGGAAAACTAGCCTTGATGAGGTGCAACATGCACAAGATCTAAAAGTAGGTGTCTCTGAAAATAAAAACATCAAAAAAAAAATATGTCCAACATCTTACCAGAAAATGTGCCTCAATAAGGGCATGCACGCGCACAAGAGCAGAATGAGTAGGCTACTGAAACTAAACAACTTCAAAATAATTTAATCCACTAATTATGATGGATAAAAAGTGTTTTGACCACAATATCAAACTTCTAAGTGAATGAATAGTCTCTGTGCACACAGTTTTCCAATGCTCACCGAGTTTTTTTTTTTTTCTTTTTTTGCCTAAGTAATTTAATTTTATGAATAGCACAGAGGGGCACAACCCTAGTACACAGAAGGTATACAAAGGGATACAACCAACTAGTAAGAAGAAAAAAATAATGGAAAACTTTGAAATCTAGAAAATTAAGGAGTGGGGAGCTGGTGTGAGTGGCCATTGAAGCATAGAGGGTGCTGAATACTATGGTTTTTTTAACTCTCTTGCCATCCTCTCAGTCTTAAAATATCAGGGCATTACATTCTAGCCAAATGCACTACATTAAGCATGAGGAACCATCCTCCAAACTTCTGAACTCCAACTTCCACTAGGGCTCTGTCAGCTTGCCAACAACTCCACCACTTGCCAAATGCACTACATTAAGCATAGAGGAACCATCCTCCAAACTTCTGAATTCCGACTTCAACAAGAGCTCTGTCTGCTTGCCAACGACTCCACTACTTGTCCAGGAATGACCCACTCAAACCCAAACCTACTAATTCCTTTAATTTCAAACCAAAGCCTACTAATATATGAATTTCTAAACATTGATGCAATGGATCACCCAAAGAAGACATTAACTCCCAAAACCTTACCCCTGCAGATTAGGATGAACACAACTCTGACTAATGAATAGATAACTATGAAAGCCACAAACACGATCAAAAGACAAAGTGATGTTGTGTTGTGAGAGGAATAAACACTGCTGAACCATATATAGCAGGAAATAAAACAAGAAGGCTGCCAATAAAACACATTTGTGTAATGTGAAAGTAATTAGTAAATGAGACGAGGCAGAAACTGACACGAGAGAAAAAAACATATTCAATTGCGTATAGACTCACCAAGAGTAGTAGTTGCTCTAAATATTTTCCTAATCAAGGCGTCTGAATCTCTACTTGTTTTGCCAGTTGAAAAATACAGATCTTTACGTCACTTTACATCCTAAATAACAAGCATACACTATGCAATGCTCCAGACTGTGTTCTAAATAATGCAGTGCAATAGTACTACAGAACTCGAAGCAAAAGGTCTTGAATAATTGCCTATGGACTGCTTCTCGAGCCACCAGGTCACCAATAAATAGTAAAAGCTGCAATTGTACAACAAACGAAAGTGACAGTCACATACTCGGATTCCAATCAACTATTTTATCAAAAACCACATGGTAGATGACATGATTGTAAAAAAGAAACTCATTTTAATTATAAAACGAAACAGTGTCTACTTTAAATTATAACACGCAAAGGAAACTCATTTTAAAGAAAAAAGAAACAGCTCAAGGAAATGCAGCTCCAGTTAAGACTGTTCATAAACTCAAGGGGCTATATTCCCATCAACTGGTGAGAATTTAATATAGTAGTGAGGACAACACCAGTTTAGAAAACCCTGCAGTTCAAAAAATCGCATAAATTCACATTATCGTCATGAAATTATTTCATGGCATCCAAAACTGACTTCCTTAAGAATCGTATACCATATGTAACATTTGAAAAATGCATTGCCATCCAAGAGGGAAAAAAATTTAAAGAAACTTCAACACTTCTTTTTTTATATATATAAGTAATCGAGCATTTTAAAAAAAAAAAAAAAAAAATTGGACAAGTACTTGAGAATTCTATTGAAGAATATAATAAACAGAAATTCAAGAGAGATCTGATTTAAATATAACACAGCAGCCAGCATTTATAGCCAATTACTGGTTAAGGTTCATGGAATTTATGAAGCTTCACTGGAAAATGAGAATTCTTCTTACAAACATTAGCATAATGTTTTAAGTATAAGAAGAGATTATAAGCATGCATTAGGCATTATCTAAAAATAGTCATGATTATAAAATGAGAACAATAATCTTTATCTAAAAAACCAATCATCTCTATGCTACTGTAGTATTGATAGGTTCTTTCTACTGTATTTCTGAGATTCCAAATGTACATTAGATTTTATTCACATGCATCTGCAATTATAGACAATTGCACAAGATAAATTGTCAACAAGATACCCATCAGTTTTCAGTTCGGAACAAATACACAAATTGAAATCCAGTAGATGGAAAATCAAGACAATTATTAACATGAAAAATGATATTCACAAACCTTTTAATCATCATCCCGTCATGTGACAATAAAAGGATTATGAATAACATTCCTCAATTAAAAAAATAAATAATTTTGATCACCAATAAACCGTAGACTTGTAACAGATATTCACAGACCTTTTAATCATCATCCCTTCATGTGACAATAAAAGGATTATGAATAACATTCCTCAATTAAAAAAATAAATAATTTTGATCACCAATAGACCGTAGACTTGTAACAGGTTAAGCTTAGAGAGGGTATTGCAAGATCGCCCCAAAAATTCTCTTTTTTCATTTCCATGAAGACCAATGGCTTCAAAACCTATGTAAAACCCTAAATCACATCCAAGTCAAATCCCTTCCCACAAGTTGAAACCGCTACCAAACGCTAACCCTAACTCTAACGCGACCAATTTTCAAAAATCTTTCTGCAAATAAAAATCTAGAAAATGAAAATAACAAACGCACCATAAACAATTTACCGATCGGACAACGATCGTATTAAATCAGAATCAGAATCAATCAGGACAATTAATTAAACAAAAACATTAAAATTCAATCAAGATCTGAGGGTGAGGATTTACGAAATAATTGAATTTTTCCGTCACCAGATTCGATGAGATTGCGGGAGGACTTCGTGAGAAAAATTAGAAAAAAAGCTTGAAGAAGTGAAAATTTTGTGCCTACGATAACGCTATCGGTTATATAGACAGACTCAAGATCCAAATGCCACATTTCTTTGTTTTTTTTTTTTTTTAGTTTTTTGCGCGTGCGAACAAAAAGACGAATGGACCCCTGCAGGCTGCAGAAGTTTTTTAACAGGCGGTTTTGAAGTGGACAGCCGGTGGCCGCAAGATTTTCTTTATCTACACGTGGCGTGCATCGGGTAGGTGTAAGACCTGCTACTTAATTCTGTAGCATGTCCGGCGGGGGAGACTCTTTATTTTTACACGATTAATGTGATTAAAAATTAATGTATATAATGAAATATCATATTCATCCTCGTTTCTATACTATACATCTGTTTTATTTTATTATTATTTTTTTTAACAAATATATAATATAAGAACGATGAATAAAACTATTCGTATATAATATTAAATAGATGATAATTATTATAAAATAATAATAATAATAAATAGCTGGTTGCCAATTGGTGTATGATATTCATGTTGGTGTGCCCTATAGGGCATTTTGGTTTTTAAATCACGTCTTATATGGGGAATTTGACTTATATCATGGGAAAACAATTATTAGGCAATTAAATAAAATATAAATATGAATTTCTCTTATAAAAAAACTAAATAAATTTTAAGGGGTTGATCCAAGTAGTGAAGGTCTTACTCTTGTGATATCACTCCCTTCAAGATTCAAGGTTCGACTTATAAAAAAACAAAAATCCAAGGTTCAACATCTCATAAGTACAAACAATCTCTTGGGACCACATTCCTAGTGAAAAACCAGAGATTTAATCAGTTTTGTGTAGAAAAATTTTTTAGGGTACGGTGCACAAGACCTTACTCTATAAGGATGGATCCGAAGGGTGCCTTGAAGAAGTTTCATGACAAAAAATAAATAAATAAATAAATAAAAATTTTCTCATCCATTACAAACTTGCCTATTCATTTTTTAACAAAAAGATTACAGTCAAAAATTTGGAAGATAGGAGAGTCAAAAACTTTTTTCACACAAGGAATTCGTGCTTTGCGCGATCTAATCGCACGAGAAGATCCCAAGATGGTGTTTCTTCAAGAGACTAAGCTGACGACTCGAAAGATGGAGGTATGTAAGTATAAATTGGGTTTTAATTCCTGCTTTACTATAGATTGTGTAAGGAAGAGTGGGGGGCTGGCGTTGTTATGGAAAAGGGATATTTTGGTCCGGTTAAAATCCTTTTCTATAAATCACATTGATGTTATTGTTAGAGAAGATGATGCTCGTGAATGGAGGTTTACGGGTATCTATAGGAATTCGCATACTACTAGCAGATTTGTCACATGGGATTTGATACATCATTTACATGCTAATGATGATGTACCATGAATTTTGGGGGGTGATTTTAATGAAGCACTGCAAATGAGTGAAAATAGGGGACGTAGAATAAGACCTGAGAATCAAATAAAGGCATTCAAGGAAGTATTGATGGACTATTCTTTGAGGGATGTGGGGTTTCATGGACCTAAGTATACTTGGTCGAATGAAAGGGATGGTGATGAAGCCATTAGTGAGAGGCTTGATCGTTTCTTGGGTAATAATAGTTTCTTTGGTTTGTTCCCTCAATTGGTGGTGAAGCATGGGGTGACTGCACATTCTGAACATTTACCTATCTAGTTTGAATCTGAGGGCTCTTTTGTTGGAGGAAGAAAGAAGAAATAGTTCATATTTGAAACAATGTGGGTAGGGGAGAAAACATGTGCTGACATTATTGAGAATATTTGGATTGCTGGGAATGGAAATGAAAGTAATAATATGGAGGGGGTAATGAAACATATTAAAGTTTGTGGTAATCAATTGGATTTATGGAATAAGATGTCTTTTGGTCATATAAAGAGAAAGACAAATGAGGTGAGGCAAAATCTGGAGGATATGCAAGCCAAAAATGTTGAGCACCTGATCCAGTGAGTTTGTCTAAAGCTAGAGCGAATTTGCAATTATGGCTTAAAAGGGAGAAAATGATGTGGAGATAGCAATATATAGTGCAGTGGTTACATGAAGGGGATCAAAACACTCGATTTTTTTACTCCCAAGCTAATACTTGAAGGAGGAGGAACTAGATTAAGGGCCTAAGAAATGAGCAAAGTGAATGGCTAGAAGAAACTTCGAAGAAGAATCTGATTGTTGAATTCTTCCAAAACCTTTTTTCTACATCTGGGTAGAGTGGACAGCAGGGAGTTCTAGATTTTGTGGAGAGGAAAGTCACACCAGATATGAACTAGCAACTCACTAGACCGTATGAAGCAAAGGAGGTAAAGGTGGCTCTTCAACAAATGCATCCAACAAAAGCTCCAGGACCTGACGGTATGTCTCCACTCTTTTTCTAGAAATATTGGCCTATTGTTGGAACTCCAATGACTCAAGCTGTGTTGCATACTTTGAATTCGGGAAGGATCCCTAAAGATCTTAACCATACTTTAATTAGCGTAATTCCAAAAAAGAAGACTTGTGAGTTGGTTTCTGATTTTCGACCTATAAGTCTTTGTAACATTGTGTATAAGCTAGTTTCAAAAGTGATGGTTAATAGGTTGAAAAATCTGCTACCTGATGTTATATCTGAATCACAGTCTGCTTTTGTTAGGGGTAGACTAATGACTGATAATGTGTTGATTGCATATGAGCTTGTGAATTATCTGAGGCACAAGAGAATGGGTCGGAAATGTTATATGTCTCTAAAATTTGATATGAGTAAAGTATATGATAGGATGGAATGACTGTTTTTAGAAAAGATTATGTTGAAGTTGAGTTTTGTAGAGTCTTTTGTAAATCTAGTCATGGAATGTGTAAAAACAGTTTCTTTTTCCATCTTGGTGAATGGTGAATTCCTAGGACATATTATTCCTACCAGAGGTATTAGGCAAGGGGATCATTTATCCCCTTACCTATTTCTCTTTTGTACTAAAGGGCTAATTGATTTTTGGTGTCAAGCCATAGCTGTTTACAACCAGCTCTAGATGGAATTTCTGTTAATGAGGCACATGACGAAGAAACAGTAGATTCACTAATTGACCAAGATACTAGATTGTGGAATACAAGTCAAGTTAGATCTTTCTTCAATCCAAATGTGGCTGATAAGATTCTTTAGATCAGGTTGTCAAGTGATGAGTGTACAGACAAGTGGATTTGGAATGAAGAATCGAGTGGGAACTTTACTGTGAAGAGTGCCTATCGGTTGATACAGAATTTGAGTTTTGAAGGTAATGGAGATAACTCTTCTCTTACGGCTGATAAGAAACTTTGGAAGGGTATATGGCAAATGAAAGTTCCTAGTAAAATTAACATTTTTACATGGCGAGCTTGTAAAAATATTCTACCAACGCTGACTAACTTGAGACATAAAAGAATAGATGAGGCTAATGTTTGTTGTTTCTGTCAGGCAAGTGGGGAGGATGTGGCACGTGCTATTCTTTTTTACTCTCATGTTAGACTAGTATGGTTGCAGTGTTTCCCTTTATTGCAGCAAGTTCAGCAGCAGGTAACTTTCTTGGACCAAGTTAGGTTTGTTTTGGAAAAAGGGAATGAGACAGATTTTACTTTGTTCTTTTTGATTGGTTAGAGTTTATGATTCAGACGTTATAAGATAATGATGGAGAAAATTGTGATTGAACCTATGACAACAGTTAATCATGCTCTATCTCTACATAAAACTTTTATACAGTTGAGAACCTCTAGTGCTATGTAAAGAGAAAAAAATCTGTAAATGGAAACCATCTCCACCAGGTTTCTTAAAACTAAATGTAGAGGGCAGTGTTTGCAGATGTGGGGAAAGCTGGAATAGGTGTGGTTTTACGAAATGAAGATGGGCAAGTAGTCATGGTAGCAACCAAACAGGAAGATATTATTGCGAACCTGCTACAATCGAGTTGTTAGCTGTATTGAGAGGCTTACAACTCTGTCTTCCACTTGGTATACCTAAATTGGTGGTAGAATCCGACTGTTTAGTATTGGTGCAGGAATTACAATCTAGTCATGAGCCTTCCTCATCAAATGATAATCTGATAAAGGACGTAAAAGATCTAATGAAGCATTTTACAGATTTGCAATGTTTATAGGGAGGGAAATGGGGTAGCTCATAGCTTGGCATGATTTGCATGGAATGTATTTGATATCCAGATGTGGTAGGAACATGTCCCAGCTTTTGTGGATCATGCACTTTGGTTTGATCAGTTTGCCATGTAATTTTTTTATGAATGAAAGTTTGTTGATTATCGAAAAAGATAACAAAGGCGTGCAAAGGTTTTCTAGAGGCCAAATCAAAATTGGCTCTCGAGTATGCTTGGCCACAAGACCCACACATTAAGCAAGAACGAAAAACAATTTAAAGTTGTGAATAGAGTATTTTGTGGGTCTCATTGAGATGAGTTCAACTTTTTTAGGTTAAGATAAGTTTAATTTTTAAGGTTGAAATGTATAAAGTAAGTTGAGATTTAAATTTTTATGGAAAATTGGAAAATAGTGGGTCTCATCAATTATTAGTTTGAGATAATTTAAGTTTAGTTTTTCTTTTTAAGAAAAGGACGGTTTCCTAATTTTATTGATAGTCATCACTTATAGAGGATGAATATTGTGGTTACATCTTGATACCTAAGGGTTACACATTAAAAAATAAATAAACCCAGGTGTTGATGCAATAAAAATCGCTCAACAGGCCAGAAGGGGTGAAAAAGTCATTCCCAGCCCATTGGGGCGACTTGGGCCTTGTTCAGTGCTTTATGGAGCCCCCGACAATATTTTGGTGTGGCTGTACGACGGCGATGCGTACTTCCATGGCGATGAATGAAAATAAGAGTAGAGAAAGTAAAGAGAGATGACACCAAGATTTACATGGTTCGGCACCAGGCCTACGTACATAGGGGTTTGGGGAGGAGAAATTCACTATAATATTCTTGTTTATAGTCTCTTATATCTCACTATACAATGGTGATGCTGAATATAAATTTACTGGAGAAGAGGCCTTGACTAAAGCTCCCTACGTATTTTGTTTCGAAGGAGAAGTTGACCAGGAAGAAGGAGAACTGGAGACCAAGAAGAAGAAGAACCTCCCTTTATTTATCTGAATCCCTTTTCCCGTGTGAGCCTGCCAAGCCCGTTTTGCATGTCTGACTGCGCCCCCTCTACCAGCCCCTACACCCCCACGTTACCTCCTGGCCTCCCTGGCATCCACATTACCTCCTGATAGCCCCACACCCCGATTACCTCCTAACCCCCATTGTCTCTTGTCCCCTAGTTTTTATCTAAGTGGACTAGGCAGGTGGCTGGGCCCGTATGGGCTTCTTTATTTTCCCCCCTCACACCAGGCATCCAAACTAACTAGAAAAAAGATAAGCACTATATAGTACATCAGAAAAAAACAAAAATACCAAAAACAACAATGATAAAGATAAACTAAAATAAAATAAACGGCAAGACAAACAAACTTGTAACCAAACCTATTATTTATTACGAAAAGCGTGTAAACCAGCCTTATCCATACGAACAGCTCCCAGAATGTCTTTCGATAGACTGTGAGTGGACTCAAAGAAAGCTCCTTTACCACTAGAACCCAATTTGGCAAGTATGTCAGCTATGTGATTTGTGTCTCGAAAAGAGTGGGAGATCTGTATCACCATCGCTTTAACTTGTTTCCAGTAAGCTTGACTCCTCCACTAGATAGGCCCACCTTTATCCCACCATTGAGCCACAAGTTTAGAATCAGTTTCCACTTCAACATGAGTTGTATTCATCCATGCACAAATGATTAGTCCATCTGATAACGCTCAGATCTCAGCAATATTATTTGAACTAATATCGTAATGTTTGGTAAAAACACAAATCATATGACCCTTTGTATATCTAAAAACTCCTCCACCTCTGCTTCTTCCTGGATTATCGATGCTACTACCATCCACATTTAGCTTCATAAATTTCTGTGTAGGCAGCATCCATTGTAGAAATTGAACTTCATTTTTCTTGACAGACATAGTCTGTAAGCCGAGTTGCTGTAAGATAGCACTATCTAAAGCTTTGTTGAACTTTTTATTCGATTTAGTATATAAGACTTGAGCTAGGAAGTGCTTGGTTTTATTGTATAGTTGCTCCCCTGAATCCACAATCCCCTCTATGCGGGCTTTGAATATGAAAATCTAGAGAAACTAACTAATAATATAAGGTAGAATACCGATCACCACATTGATTTGAGAAACCGCCTGAAACTTAGATAACCATTGATGTATTTTTTCTCCAATGTATGAGCAGACCCAATATTCAGCCCTAGAGTAGATTCAAATACCATCTAGACATACGTGAGAATCTCACACATCAGAAGTGCATGATCCAATGACTTACATGAAGCCACTTTACAACATTCACATTTTGATGCCATAGAGATATTTAATTTCATAATATTCTTGTCGAAAAGCAGGCCATTATTCATACCTCTCTACATAAAAGTAGAATTGTTTTTAGGCAGTAAAGAATGCCATATCCATTTAGTCCACTCCAATTTCTCTCTGCAATCACAAATGTAATTCCAAGTTGAAGATGTAGAAAAATTACCATTTTGTTTAGCTTTCCATATCGGAATGTCAAGACCTATAGCAATCTTGACATTTTGTAATTTTAGATTTCCAGTAAGGGTATTCCCCACTAACTCTTGTATTTTCTCCCAATTTTCCCTATCTCAAAATAAACATCGGCTACTTTCATAGAGGGATTAGTGATCTCTGATATTTCACCCAGGATGCCTAGAGACGACCAGTTTTCAAAACAGAAAAGGATATTACCTTCATTAATAATCCATTTGAAACCCCTAAGAGCATCCACATCTACTTCTTCAAACAATATTTCATCTTCAAATTTAACTAATTTTATCAATAGTTGGCCCACATTGAATTAGCCAAACCCATTTCATTTAAAATATAATCTACAGTAATTTCATCTTTTTTTTAAAGATGAAAAATACTGTATGAAGTCTAAATGCATTGTTTATTAATTTCGACTCCCTCTCTCCAACGATTTCTTTCTTTTTCTTCTTCCATCTTTCTCTCCCACGTCTCTTCTTTCTTCTCTTCTCCCCTCTTTCTCTTTTGCGTCTCTTCCTTCTTTATCCTCTTCTAGTTTTTTTTTCTCTTCTTTCTCTTCTTCTTCCCTCTCTCGCATCTCTTCCTTATTTCTCTTATTCTAGTTTTTTTTTTCTCTTATTTCTCTTCTTCTTCCCTCTTTCTCTCTTGCAGCTAAAAAAGCTTCCATCTTTCTCTCCCATGACTATTCTCTCCAGCATGATACCGCGACAACTTCTCTCCAGCACGACAAGCAATAGTATGGTAAAATTCGAAACTCTAGCCTTGATTTTACTCTTGATTTTATTGTTTGGGTTTGATTTTGTTGATGTTGTTTTGGTTTGATTTTGTCTTCAGCAAGAGTTTTTCAATTTTTAGTTTTGATTTTAACACGATAAGGCTCAATTTCATTTATGTTTCCTAGTTTTGCTGCTTGTATACAAGTAATTAAAATTTCATTGGCTTCTGTAAACTGCTGTTAGTGTTGTAATATTCATAATGAAAATGATATTATGAAAAGTGTTTATGGGGATTATATATGAGGATCATATTGTTGGTGTAATGTTTTGGGGTTGTTTTTATTTTGGGGTTGTATTTGTATTGGGGTTGTAGGCTATGCTATTTTGTGGTTTTTTGTTATTTTAGATCATAAATATCTGTGTTTGTGAATGTGGGCAGCAACTATATATGAATGTTGTACTGTGGGCAGTGATGAAACTTTTATATTTGGATAAGGTATAAATTATTTTTCATATTGTTCTCATTTTTCCTTAAAACATTTCGTGTTTGTAATAATATTCCTTTGTTTATTGGATTGTGAAAATGAAAATTAATATAATTGTTGGAGATTATGAAAAAAAAAATTAATTAAAAATATATAAAAATAATAAATAATAATATTTTATTATTATAGAGAGTGTGATGACTAATCTAATGTAGACTTCAAGTTTTAAATGATTATCTAAAAGTGAAAAAACTACATATTAGTCAAAATTTGAAGAATATGGTGGCTAATCTAATGCTAATGTTCTAATAACCATTTTCAACAATGGTTTTAAGGCCTTGCAAAAACTAGATTTATAGGACCTGTGATCAATTAAGAAAGGGTAGTGCATATTACTATATTTGGCATGGAAAAAGCTGGCCAAAGAGAATTACTGTACAGGAACTGCCACACAAATTTCATATGAAAAGCTTACTCCATGTCTTCTATTTTTCGTATTTCTAGCCCACCTTCTTCCGTAAGCCTACAAATTTTATCTCAAACCACCAATTTCTTTTTTTCTCTTGCCATCTTTAGTACCCCATAAGAAATCTGCAAAAACTTAATTAAGCTTGTGAAGCACACTACGAGGCATTTTAAGCATTGTTAGAAGATGTATAGGAATGCTACCCAGCACATGCTTTAATAGCACTAATCTACCCCCCTTAGAGAGTAAAGCTTCTTTCCAAAAGGCTAATTTCTTATGCACTTTTGAATTAGAGGCTCAAGGTAAGTAGCACGAACACTACCCATACATATAGGTGTACCCAAATATAAGTAAGGAAACGACCCTTCATACATGGAGGTCTGATTAGCAAAATATATAACAGATTTATAATGGTTCATTTTCTGGCCAAAAATGATCTCATACAACCTTAAAGTATCCATGCAAGCCTTCAACAAACTCTTAGATTCATTTAGAAAGATCATAAGCTCATCTGCGTTTTGAATCCAATGACCTTCCCATTTGCAACACTTTTATTACTTAATCGGCCCAGGACTTCTTTAGCAATAATGAATAAATAAAATGATAACGGATCTCCTTGTTTCAACCTATGGGAAGATTGGAAATAGCTTTTACTAGTGCCTTTCATTAAAAGAGAGAAATGAGTTGTGACGCAATTTGGTATTAGGTGTCTCCACTTAGTAGAAAAGCCCAAAACATGGAGCACCTCCATAATAAAATTCCATTCGAGTCTATCATATGCTTTAGCTATATCTACTTTGATCATCACATTGCCTCCACACACCTTGGCATTCATACTTTGAATCATCTCCTAGGCAAGAGTTATATTTTCATGAATATTATGGCCTTTGATAAAAGCCCCTTGTTCTTTCAAGACAATTTTATGAAGTAAATGATTGAGCCTATTAACCAGAATGTTGGAGAATACTTTATATACCACTGTGCACAAACTAATGGGCCTGAATTTAGCAAAACTCGAGAGATTGTCTTCTTTTGGAATAATAACAATAAAAGTGGATGAGTAAAATTTAGGTAGAGAAGAGCCATGAAAGAAATCAGCGGCAACTTCTAGAAGGACTTCCTTGATAATATCCCAACAATGCATAAAGAAACAAGAACCAAATTCGTCAGGTCTTAGACTGCTATATTCTAGAATGTCAAACAAAGCAGTTTTGACTTCCTACAACGAAGGACTTTGACAAAGAGCAGCATTTTCCTCATCTATGATAACCGATTGAAATAATAGATCCTTCCAATTATCCATATGATGCACCCCTTTTGTGTTAAGAACATATTTAAAGTAATTAACAACTTCCTCATAAATCTCCTAGGGAGAATTGAGTTTCATTCCATCTTTTAGCGTCATATATTGTAACATCCCTCTATTCCTTTTAGTCTGTAGAGTTGCATGAAAAAATTTGGAATTTGAATCCCCTTCTTTTAGCCATTTCACGAGCGATTTCTGCATGTTCCAACTCAAATAAAAAATTGTCCTAGCTAAGACATGCATGTACTGAGCAATTAATTGAGCCTCAGTATTCCTGATTTCATCTTCAACATTTTGCACATGTAATTTCACCTTGCCAAAAATCTCTTTATTCTAAGTTCGGAGGATGGGTTTCAACATTTTTACTTTAGCAGCAAATTTCATGAGGCCTCCCCCATAAATGGGTTGGTTCTAGTTATCTGAGATGACTGTTGTAAAAGACTTATGTGTGCACAACATCCTCATGAATCTAAAAGCAGGAGGGTCATATCTCAGAACTTCCTCTTTGAATTGAATAACGAGAGGACTATGATCAAAACATGTCCTAGCTAAGACCGCAGTATAGGACCAAGGAGAATCCACAAGCAAGTCGTGTGAAACTGAGTACAGTCCAACTTGGCCCATATACGTGCTTGTCCCTCACGCCCATTACACCAAGTATACTTGGAACCATCAATACTAGGTTCCAACAAATTGCATTGAGAAATAAAATTATTAAAATAATCTATAACCACTTGCGGTTTAGCTCTGCCTCCAATCTTCTCATAATTTCTCCTTAGAGTATTACAATCACCACATATCAACCATTTATTACTAAGGATGGAGATTTGTTGTAATTCATCCCATAGAATCCTTCTATCTAAATACCCACAACTCGCATAAATAAAAGAAACCATGTATGACACATTACCACAATTAATGAAATCTGTAATGGCTTGTTGATGAATGGAAACAGGAGAAAATGAAATATCATCCATCCAGAATACCCAAATTTTATTGTGTTGCTCTTCATTTGATATAAAATTTTGCATCTATAATCTTTTAGCTATTGCTTCACCCTTATTGAAACTAATAAAAGGCTAAAAAATGGCAATCATTTTAGGTTTAAACTTTTTGACAATTTTCTTCAGCTTTCCAATTGTGGGCATATTACCGATCCCACAAATGTTCCAGACCAAGGTCTTCGGGATCATGTATAATTTGTAAGTATAGTCCCATCAACTAGGGACTAGTATTTTTTTTCTTCTTACCTTCTTTCTAGCCTTTTGCTTTTGTCTTTCAGAATGTGACTTATACCCCTTATGAGAACTGACTATGGCCTGTAACAATTCTTCCTCGTCATCCAGGTCCTTGAGAGAATTGAGAGAATTTGAAATCGGGTTCATAAGGCCCTCTTCTTCAGCTGATTCACCCTGTGAATTTTGGCCCTTTGATAGATCTATTTCTCCCAAGCTAGACCCTCTCATGTTATCCACCTCAAACGGCGGTACTAATCCGCAAGTAGCCTCAGCATTGTTCTTTGTGAGACTACTGTTTGAGATTTCTTTGGATTGAATGGACCTCTGCTTTACACACATTTGGACCTGTACATCAAGCCTTTGCCCCTTTGTTTTTTCCTTTTTAGCAGTAATGTCTTCAATATCCTCTCTTTCTGCGTTGTGTCTATTATTATCAAGAAGTTTCTCTTCCATATTCTTTCTAGCTATCACCATCACCTCATGTTTACCTGTCTCCGTCTGACCTTCCATTTTGTTGTGTAATATTTCATTGTCTTTCGTATTAGCCTCCTAAATCACATAAGGCTTTCATTTTGGCTACCCTGTGGTTTTTTAACAACATACTTCATGTTTGGGGCTTTTCCTATGGGTTTAGTAGATTTGCCCGAAAGATTGTTCTTAGAGTCATTTTGACAAACACCTGCATAGTGTCATTATTGCCTACATTTGGAGCAGTAGGCAGGGACTTTTTCGTATACCATAGGATGCCAAAAGCCATTATTCTCCAATGTCCTCACCCAAAAACCATCAATCAAATTTTTTGAGATATCCATTTCAATACATACACGAGCACATGAAGGTCTAGTCCTATTTTTAGTCAGATTGTCAGTACATAAGAATCTACCCATATCACTTCAAAAAATATGAAGATAAGGTAATTCAAAAAAAATACAGCGGCAGAGATGGAAAATTTACCCAAATTGGAGCCAGAGGAGGTTCTTCTCTTCCATTGAACTCTGGATACCACTTGAAAACTCGATATGTGAAGCTCTCTATTTCTCTTGCCTTTCTTGCCCAAGCTTTAGTGAAATCATCTTCACTCTTCGTCATCACCATGATATGCCGATTATAAAAAATTCCAATCGTGGGAATGCTAGTAAGCCCCCACTGTTTCACCACATGTATTTTGATATTGTCCAATGAAGGTCGGCCACGAGGGAATTTCAGAACCAAGGTATTTTTGACAGATTTTTCAGCCACTGCCATCTCCTTCTCAGAAAAAATAAATGCAGGGTAGCTGTTCAAATTCGTCGGAGAAACCATGGGGATACTAGTAGAAGAGGTTGCTAGTGCATGAGTTTTGAGTAGCTCGACATAGGTGTGGGAGGAGCCCGCAGTCGAAGCCGGCAGGGCAATCCCAACATAACAATTATTCACAGGCAAACCAACAAAGCTCTTCGATGCCTGAGGTATGCTGGTAGAGGGTTCACCATCGCCAGAAGCATGGGCATCTCAACCTGGGTGCCAGAAGGCCCCGTCGTTAGGGCTGACGGGGCCATGGACTCTAATAGCAATAGTGGCGATCACAAAAACCCTAAGAAGAAAAAGATGAAAGGCGCGTGACCCCACGCGCACCTTTAGCCAAAAACTCAAATACAATTGAGTTTAATTCATCCACCAAACAAAGCCTAAAGTGATCCGACAAACATAAAAAAATATGGTCAAAAAATGGTGTTGTGCGAGGCGAAGAAGATTCAAAGCATGAACATTTTCCAACTTTTTTTTTTTGAAGTAAAACATTGCCATTCATATAGAATATTTTGCAACCTTGATGCACCATTTGGTCCTAGTATTCATTCCTTGATAGTATCTTTAGGTTGATCCAAAACCTTGCCGATCACTCAAGATTTCTAATTATTCTAAGAAATTTTTATTTTTTGTAATCCCAATTATTTATATTCTATTATATATGAATAATACTAAATATAATCATAAATGAGAAATGCTACTGACATTTTTTAAGCAAGCATACAATCATATGGGGGCTCGTGACATTTTTTTTAACTTAATGATCAAGTAAATATTTTTTAATAATGTTATGAATTTTTTTAAAATATTTAAAAGTGTTAAAAAAATACATAAAAAAAATACACTGTTGGGAGCCCCATGTGTGGCTATAGAGTCATAATCATAAGTTATACAATAAATCTTCAGAGCAGTCACTATTTCTATGCATCCGAGTGCACACCTGATGTGTTCATCAAATGGTGCGTTTCGTTGAATGAGTTTAAAGTGAATGGCGTAGACGGATGAGAGAGAGAGCATGAGAGGTAGTGCATTTTGTGTATAATAATAATAATAATAATAATAATAATAATAAGAGATTACCACTTAGGGTACACAAAGTTACACTCTTAACTATCAAAACTCTAAACTATATAAAAGAAAATATAAATTGCAGTCTATTGTGCGCTGCAGCCGCATCACACTTAACATTGTAGGTTTAAAAAAAAAAAAAAAAGTGATGTCAGATACAATGTGTGGAGAGGATAGGCTGATGTGTAACCATTCTCATTATATAAATGTCACGTATTTAATAAAAAAATAGAATTCACCGTAAAATTTTATATTTTTACTCATTTTAATTAAAATGCGCGACAGTTGCGCACTGCAAATATCATTACTGTTGTTCTCTCTTGCTATTGTCAAAAGGAAAATGCTAGAGCTCCCGCTGGGGGCTCCCGCTTGGAGCTCCCGCTGGAGCTCTAGTGTATTTTTTTATGTGTATTTTTTAATTCTTTTTTTTATGTAGATGTTTTTAATGATTTTAAATATTTTTAAAAAATAAAAAAATTTATAATATTATTAAATAATACTTGCTTAATCACGAAGTAAAATATAAAATATTTTTATATGATTTTTTATTTTATTTCGTGATTAAGGAAGTATTTTTTAATAATTTTTTTTTTACTTCTTGATTAAGAAAGTGTTTTTAATAATGTTCTAAATTTATTTTATTTTTTAAAAAATATTAAAAAAAATTATATAAAAAACAACTTAAAAAAAACACATATAAAAATACACTACAGCCCCAGCGGGAGCTCCCAGCGGGGGCTGTAGCACGATCCTTGTCAAAAAGAAAGTTCTTCCTGCGTATCCCAGAGCACACTTTCAAACACGAAGGCTAATCTCGATTCGCGCAGTTCTGCCACCGGTTTCTGCTTTCGAACTTCGAATGGCCGCCAACAATCCTTCACAGCTGCTCCCATCAGGTCCCACTCTTTGTTTTCTTCTCTCTCTCTTTTTTTTTCTCAAGAAAATCGAAGGCCAAATTATAACTGGTTTTTTTTGGGGGTTCTGTGGTGGAAAATGTGCAGAGCTAATTGATAGGTGCATAGGGTCGAAGATTTGGGTAATAATGAAGGGAGACAAGGAGCTCGTTGGTACTCTCAGGGGCTTCGACGTCTATGTCAACATGGTCCTCGAAGACGTTACTGAATAGTATGTTCCTCACCGCATTGCTCATGTCCTGTATTAGGTTTTTTAGATTTATTCTGTAGTTTATGCTAATCGGGCTGGGAATTGTTTTCTTATTTGTGTACCTGGGCCATGGGACAAGGTAACAGAGGTGATAAGTAGCTTTCCAGGTTTCTATCCATTGCTCAGGAAAGTTAATAGACAAAATTCAGATATTTGGTACCATCATCTATAAAGTTTCCAGCACACAGGCTTTTATTTGAATAGGCAAATGCTCCTTTTTATTATAGAGGAATCGAAGTCCTAACAGGAAAAGGAGGGAAAGGGGACACCTGATTTAAAACAAATAAACAAAGGATCTCATATTTCGCTGCCGGCCTTTGTGTTGAGGTGATACATTGTGATCTTGCCTAATAGAGTGGTAATGTTTATTCCAAATAGCAATTTTGAGTCTGGCCCCTGGCGAGGACACCCTCCTTTTGAGTTTTTGCAGGGTCACGTCCTAAATGGCTGTGTAAATGCAAAACCTTCCTTTTATTTTTCAGTTAGGGCCCTGTGGTTCTCTTGTTTAAATTCATTGTTGCACCCGATTTCTCCATCTTGTGATGAAATATTTCTTGTCCAAATATTTGGAAAATTCTCATCTAGGAAAAGAAGGAAGCAATTTTTTAGGGTATCTTTAGATCCATGGGAGAGGTTGCATGTATTATTGTTTTCCTGAACCTTTTTGTCTATATTTTCTAGGGGGTCACATGTTTCTAAGTTTGAAACAAGGGGTAAGGAACACAGTAATGCTTTCTCTACCACAGTATATTGTATTTCTTTTTGATTGGTAACTGACTTGACTTGCTGAAAAAAAATTAGGTAACTGTGATGTATTCCAAATCTTTGAGTTTAGCGCATCCTTCTCATGACGTCTTTCAACTTCATATACTGTTCTTTGTAAAGAGTCCAAGATGGGAATTAGTGATACCTCATTCGCTGCTTTATTCACTTTCTCCAAGCCTTTTGTGGTCAGAAAAGCTAATATTACGATATTATGTAGAGATAGGAGTTCACTTGCTCTCAAATTTCCTATTCAAGGTTATCACACAAATGCTATTGAATAAATCAAGTGTAGTTTTTTTTTTTTTTTTTTAAATTGTTGTCAGAGGCTTATTTTAAATGCATGACTAAGTGGGATTGTATGCCTGTGTGTTGCATTTTTTTGAACTGATCTTTTTAGCAGTTTTTTGCCATTCCAATTCCCTGTGTTTCTTCTCAATGGACAGTGTCTTTTTAGTAATGGAAAGTGTATTTTTTGCCGACACAATTTGAAGGTATGGAAAAAGTACAACTAGCTTTCTTACAAAGCAGAAAATAATTTGGAAAATGTAGATTATATTTATTTGTATCTTCTTCTTCTATATCACTTTGCAATTACTTTTCTGTATCTTCTACAGTTGTATGGTCTTAATAAGAAAAAAGATTGAGATACAAAAACTTAGTTTCATTTAGTGACATCGGCAGAGGTTTTACTAATCACTTAATGTTTTTTCATGGTATATTCTCACAAGAATGCCTTGTTTAGTATGTAATGGTGTTGCTTTGACCCACCCTCTGTTATTCACCCCTCCAGTGTGCGTGCATGCTACTTCCAACTATGCTCTGTCTACTTTTTTTTTTTAATCATAAAAAATCTTGATGGTGAAAGGATCTTCTCATTCTTCCTGATTATATTAGTTTTTCTGCTTCTATGTTTGTACACAGTGAGATCACTGCTGAAGGGAGGCGGATAACAAAGCTTGATCAGATTTTACTAAATGGAAACAACATTGCCATTGTAAGTGTGAGAGTGTTTTTTATTCCCTTTTTGGCCATAAATAAATCAAAAGTCACAGGTCTCTCATTACACTTGAGTCTCTGAATTCTATGATTTAAACTACTTTCCGCAAGTCTTAGGTTTTTAGCTGCTTTTTGCTTATTGTAACTAATGCTAAAGGTGGCCTTACCACAAAAAAAAAAAAAAAAGGGAGAAGGGATATATGTTTTAGATATCTAAATCACTGTGCTTATACTTTTGGGTGAAATGCAGCTCGTTCCCGGTGGTTCGCCCGATCCAGAATGAGAGTGCAGTTAACCTTACTTGATTCTCGATTTTTCTCCTTTTTATTGGGGTTGGGGTCAGATTACTCCTCTGTTTTAATGAAAATTCTGATCACCAGCATGCTCTTTTTCTCTACCATTTTGTTGTGTAGTAATTGTCATGGTTGTAGGATAATGGGAAGTAGGTTTTCCTAATGATCATGAAGTAGAGTTTTTGGTAGTTTGCTACTTTTAATGTATTATTTTTTTCCCCACTTCAAGTGCCATGAGCTCGACCTTTACTCCAGATATATCTTATGGCTTGTTTCAAAAATGTTATTGACCTTCTCTGCTGCTGTCAAAATCAAAGGGCTAATTACCTATTATGATAAACAAATAATTTAGTACTTAAATTTGGAGTTTTGAATTAGCTATTTGATGTGTAGAGTATATCATTCACATTACTTAAATGGTAAGATTTAATTTGTTAGATTCACATTTTAAAATTTATTTTTCAAATTAAATTATGTCTTATAAGTACTTTACTTGATGTGCTCTATACACCGACTTGAAAATATAATTTTTCTCAAATGTGGGCTTTAAAGAAGAATTCCTGGTCACTACATGGGCAAGGGGGCAAGGGGATGTCTATTTTATTTTCTTGGCATTTTCAATGTCTTTTGGTGGTGTAAAGATCGAATCATTTGAGGTTGGCAGTTGCCACAGCTCCTCGAAGAATTTATTGCTCTTGTCCTCGTCGAATTTATAATATCAAATATGCATTAAAAAATACTTCTGATACCTTTCTTTTATTCTACTAAATTCACGTTGATTTTTTATGAATGAAAGTGAAACCCTCTCAAGACGGTGCCTCTCTCAACCGCCAACTACGATGCTCGTAATTTCTTTCACCCATTGGCAGGTGTATCCACAAGTTGCTAAGGTTTATTAAAAGTTACTCAAGTTCACGTATCAACAAATTTTTGTAGCTCATAATGTGTAACACACCAAGACAAAAATGGTTTAGACACACATGGAAAAAGCTCACTTCGAGGGGAGCACCTCCAAAAAGGGGATGAGTGATAGAGAAGATTAAAAAAAGAAACTAGGTTTTCATTACTTTCTAGACAGTTCCTCCTTTCACTACAGAGAGCATTTAAACTAAAGAATTGCAAAACATAGAAAAAAGGCCTCAGCCTTGTACAAGCGTGACCCAAGAGATAACAACAGCCAAACAAAGCAAATTTAAAAGTGATGAGGCCCGATAAGCTTGGCCTAGGCCCAGTCTGTGATCAATCTCCCTTTGACTTCCACTTCCTACCAAGTACACGAAAGTCCTTCACTTGCAAGTGGGTTAGGTTTTCTGCCCTAACCACTTCGTCGCTCACCTCCCTCCAGATCCTCTTCTCCATCGCATGCAGGGGTTGCCGCTAAGACTTGTTACATACCCCTCCCCTTAGAACACCTTGCCTGCAAGGTGTGGGAAGCCCTCCTTCAACCATGAGTTAGTTTCCTAAGTGGCATCCGCTGCCTTCTGGCCATGCCAACGGGTAAATAATTCCACCACTGCCTTGTTCCCTACTTTCCACATTCTTCTAATTATGATTTCCTCTGGCTCTGAGTAAATGACACCGTGCTCATCAACTGGTGGTAGGGTCTGGATTGTAGAAATTTTGGAGCCCAATTTCTTTTTAAGTTGAGACACATGAATTGTTGGGTGGATCTGTGAGGATGGTGGAAGATCTAGCTTGTAGGCGATGGATCGATCCATTGTAAAATTTTGAAGGGGCCATAAAATCTGGGTGCGATGTTGTGAGGTATACTGCTTCTCCCATTTCAAAACTTTGTTCTTTCATTTTCAGGTCTGAGTATTTCTTCATTCGATGTTGTGCCTGTTAAATGTTGTGTTTAAGGAGCTTTGTGATTTTATCCCTGTTGTATAGTGTCTAGTCGACTGAGTCAACCCTGGCTATCCTAGGGATATAGTCTAGAATCCGAGGTGGGGTTAGCCATAAAATGCCTCGAAGGGTGTCAATTTCGTGGATAGATGTTGAGTGGCATTGTACCACCACTCAGCAAGGGAAATCCATAACACCCAATCCTTTGGTCTGTCACATGTGAAACAAAATAATTCTCTATCGACTTGTTGACAGCCTCGATTTGGCCATCCGTTTGCGGGTGATAAGCTGTGCTCAAGTCCATCTGAACTCCTTGTAGGGAAAAGAGTTCCTGCCAAAATTGGCTTGTAATGGTGCTGTCCCTATCCAACACAATTGATGTTGGCAGCCCATATAATTTAAATATGTGCTTGAGAAATAATTTAGCCATTGTCTTGGCAGTGTATGGGTGCTTCAATGGGATGAAGTGATTGTATTTCGTTAATTGATCTACTACAATCCAGAGGCTATTGTAGCCTTGAGAGTTTGGGAGGCCATCTATAAAATCCATCGTTATGTGTGTCCATGGTTGGGAGGGGATAGGTAAGGGCTGTAGTAGTCCACTGGGTAGTGAATTATCATATTTCACTCTTTGACAAATATCATAGGCCTTAATGAATTTTTTGAGATCTTTTTTCATCCCGGGCCAATAAAAATTCCTTCGCATTTTGTGGATAGATTTGTCTTAACTTGAGTGGCCCCCACACGAGCTGCTGTGTGAGAGTTCCATTAGCCTATTCTTGAAGTCTTCATTGTCGAGAATGTATAATCTACTTTTGTAAGGAAACAAACCCTCACTTATGGTGTAGCTTAGATTCAAACTACCCTTGTTGTAGTTCTTTAGGAGTATTTGCAAGTGTGCATCTGAACCATAAGCTTGTTTCAACTCCTAGACCCACTCCACACTAGGAAACGTAGTCAACATAAGTGTCCCATCTTCCATTTTCTCCATTCTGGATAGAGCATCAGCAGCTCTATTTTCAGATCCCCTCTTATATTCCATGACAAAATCATAGCCGAGAAGCATTGTAATCCACCTTCACTGCATTGGTGTTCCAATTTTTTGATCTAGCAAGTGTTTAAGGCTTTGCTCGTCAGTCCTCACCACAAAGGTTCTTCCTAGCAAATAGGGTCTCCATTTCAACATTGCCGAGACAAGGGCAAAAAGTTAATTTTCATATGTGAACATAGAAAGTGCCCTGCCCTTTAGAGCTTGGTTGTAAAAAGCTATAGGTCTACCCTGTTTCATCAAAACATCCCTCATAGGGGTGCCGGATGCATCACACTCAACCATAAATGGCATAGTAAAATCAGGTAGTGCCAACACTAGGGGTTGGGTCCAGAGTTTTGAATACCGTATCGAATGCCGTACCGGTCAAGGCACTAGAATGAAATATTTCAATACAAGTACCGTTTCGTGTACCATTTTGGAATAGTTGATATATGAATAAATTATATATAAATACATATATATAAATCATAATAGCCTAGTCTGAATTGAGGGTCAAAAAATGAGCTTGTAGTTTGAAAAAATAAAAAAAAGAAGAAGAAAAAAAATTAAAGGCCGAAATATATGTAATACATATACTAGATCAGTGGCTGGTAAAGCATATATCGATTGTATCGACTGGTACAATATGGTATTTAAAACAATGGTTGGGTCACTGCTTCTTTTAACTTGTGAAATGCCACCTTAGCTTCTTCACTCCAACAGAACTCATCATTTTCAAGCATTCTTGTTAGAGGGGCTGCAATTGCTCCATAACCTTTAATAAATCTCTGGTAGTAACCCGTTAATTCCAAGAATCTCCTTAATGCCTTTAGGGACTTTGGTAAGTGCCATTCCATCATATCTTTGAGTTTATCGGGGTTTGCCTTCACACCTCTAGCTGAGATTAAATGGCCTAGATAGGTTATCTCCTTGCAAGCAAAACAATACTTAGATTGTTTTGCAAACAAAGAGGTTATCTCAGCGTCTCAAGAGTGAGCTTTAGGTGGGTAATATGCTCCATTTCAGATATGCTATACACAAGAATATCTTAAAAAAATAAGTATAAATTTTCATAGAAATGGGTGAAATTCCTCATTCATAAGGCTTTGAAAAGTGAAGAGTGCATTATTAAGCCCGAAGGGCATTACTAGGAATTCGTAGTACCCTTCATGAGTTCTAAAAGCTATTTTGGGAATGTTATTGGGCCTAACATGGATTTGATGGTAATCGGACCTCAAATCCAACTTTGAAAAGATAACTAACCCTTGCAGCTCATCCATTAATTCCTCCACCACCAGGATAGGAAACTTATCCTTGATGGTCACACTATTCAGCCCTTGGTAGTCCACACACAATCGCCAAGTGCCATCGGCCTTTCGAACCAGCAGTACAGGGGAAGAGTAAGGGTTTTGACTAAGTTGAATTACCCCCTTTTTCAAGAGTTTTTGAACTATTTTCTTAATTTCATCTTTCTGATAGTAAGGGTAACTGTAGAGCCTTATGGAAATGGGGTTGATGTTTGGGATAATGTTTATAGCATGGTCATGGGTACGTAGGGGTGGTAACCCTTTTGGTTCAAAAAGTACATCATTAAAATGGCCCAACAGGGTCTGAATATATGTTAGAATGGCCTCTTCAACTTGCTGGTCAGTGGCAGTGTCTTTTTCTAAGAGCTGCAAAATGACTCCCTTGTGTTCCATTTTGTCACTTTTGTATAATGACCCTTCTTCGATCATATATATTGATGTAAGGCCTTGCAACATAACCTCTTTGCCCTCATAGCAAAATTTCATGGACATGTTTTTAAAATCCCATAAGATAGAGCCAAGCTCCCTTAGCCACTTGACACCCAACACCATATCGCACCCTACCAATACTAGAATTTGTACTTTTAAAAGAAAGGCAGTTCCTTAAATGAATAATCTTACATCTTTGCATTTTCCCTCACTTGGGATGAGATTCCCATTAGCAACCCTTAATTTGACTCTTCCCATATCATCTATTGGCAAGTTGGATTTCTTAATGATAGTGGGGTCTAAAAAATTGTGAGTGGATTCGCTGTCAATCAATATACTGACCCATTGGCTTCCAATTCTCCCTTTCACCCTCATTGTGCATGGATTATGTGATCCGGTAATAGCATGTAGTGATATTTCTAGGTTGGATGGGGGTAGTGGTGGTTTCAAAACCTGTTTGAGTGGGCTCACTTTGTTCACAAATTTCCTCCACAATGGGCTTACTGTACTCACTACCCAGTAACACTTCTTCTAGTAAATATAACTTGGGATTTTGGCATCTTTGGCCTGGGACCCACTTGTTATCACAATGATAACACAATCATTTCTCCCTCATCTCTTTCATTTGGTTTTGGGTGATTTTGTGGATGAGAAAACTTGGTTTGTGTTGGTTGGTCTTTGGTTGGGTCTGTTTGGTGGGCGGGTGGTGTTTTTAAAATGCCTGGGTTAGGTGAGTATAGTAGGCTGGATTTGGGGTTTTTTTGGTTAAGTTCACATTTTCTTCTTGAATTTTGGCTAGGCTATATGTTGTGGTTAGGTTGGTGGGTGTGAACATACGCATTGTTAATTGGATCTCATCTTTTAGTCCACTCAAAAAATAACTTAACTTGTACATGTTCGACAACTCTCTCAATCTGTTAGACAATGTTTCAAACCTTGCTTAGTAGTCCTCTACAGTACTAGTTTGCCTTAATCTAGTGAGGGCTTCCATAGGGTCTTCATATGCATTGGGCCTGAATCAAATCAACAGAGCCTTAGTGAATGTGTCCCAGTCCCTGAACCGGACTGCTTCTTCCATTTCTTGAAACCAAATGAGGGCTTTACCCCCATGTGAAAAGAGTAAGCCTTAGTCTCTGATGTGGCATTGTGTTGTGAAAATGGAAAAATTGATTAACCCTATAAATCCAACCTGCAAGATCTTCCCCATTAAAAATAGGAAAGTCTAATCTCACTATTCGCGCCTGCACATCGCCACTATTTTAATGCTGAAATTGATGGTTTTGGTAGGGTTGCTGCTGGTATTGTTGCTACTGAAAAAGTTACTAAAAAGTCTGATCCAGCTGCATTTGTTAGCGTCTTCCCTAATTTGTTCACTGGAGGATGAGTCCCTGGGGCTGACGTGAGGCTGTCTTTTCTGCATCTCTGCTGTCAACACATCTAGTTGTTGTACTATCACCTCATTCTGCCTTTTGAGGGTAGCCATTTCAGTATCCAAGTGTAAAAACTTAGCATCAGAAGCTTTTTTCATTTCATTTTATTGATTTTCTGAAGATTTGTTTAGGGCAATGAGCCCATCTTGTAGTTGGTTGAGTCTTGTCCCCTCAGTCATTGTAAACAGTGCCAGTAATCGGTGGCTCTTGATACCACTTGTAACACACCAAGACAAAAATGATTCACACACACAAGGAAAAAGCTCACTTTGAGGGGAGCGCCTCTACAAAGGGGATGAGAGACAGAGAATATGAAAAAAGGAAATTAGGTTTTCATTACTTTCTAGATAGATCTTCACATTCACTACAGAAAACATATAAACTAAAGACTTGCAAAATATAGAAAAAAGGCCTTAGCCTTGTACGTGCGTGACCCAAGAGATAACAACAGCCAAACAAAGCAAATTTAAAAGTGATGGCCCAGATATCCTAAGGCCCAATTCGTAATATCCATTAACATAAACTAAGCAATTAATTTAAGAGGCCTGATAAGCTTGGCCCAGGCTCAGCCCGTGATCAATCTCCCTTTGACTTCCACTTCCTACCAAGTACATGGAAGTCCTTCCTTCACTTCCTCAGAAAGTCCCCTTCGACAAACACTTCACTTGCAAGTGGCTTAGGTTTTCTACCCTAACCACTTCGCCTCTCACCTCCCTTCAGATCCTTTTCTCCACCGAATGCAGGGGTTGCTGCCAAAACTTGTTACATAATGTTATAAAATAGGCTCCTAACATTGACATTTACATCTCGTGAAATATCTCAGATTCAGGTCTCTAAATTCTCTATTAAAACACAAAAGCTTAAAATGGACTTTACAATGTTTATAAATACTCGAATGAAATCTTTATAAAATATTAAAATATTCAATAAATATTGTTAGGATGTGATTCTCGTTACCTAATTTAACATTTATAGACTATAGTTATTTGGCACCATTAAATTCTCAATAAATGTTATAAAACTTACATTCATGTATCCATCTTTCTATTTTAGATGATGTGAATCCTTATAAGACTTATTTTACATATTTAAATAGGAGATATATATATATATATATATATATATATATATATACACACACACGAGGTGGAAGATACAATATTTATTAAACATTTAATATTATCTAAACAGTCCATGTGAGAAGCAAAGTTCTCTCAAGTTCTTGTTCGAATGAGGGTCCTGAGTTCTTTTCCAAATTTGAGGGGATCCCAGTTCTTATCTCAACTTGAGGATCTCAAATTAAAGAGATAGGTACGTAAACTTCAATGGAGTAATACCATTTAATAGTGTTCGTATAAATATTTTTAACAAATTAGTTGAATGGCCATAAGTTACTTTATGACTATGAGAGTCTCGAGTTATAATTTAGATGTTTTGTAACATTTAGGTTTGTTTGAAAACACAATTATTTTCAACTATTTTCAGGTATTTCGTTCTCAAATATCATTCAAATACAAAATACTTAATTTTTAATTTTTAATTTTTTAATCTAAATATTATCTAATAAGTATAAATTTTCCAAACTATTAAATAAAATATAAAAAATAATACTATTTTTCAATTTTTTTAAATAACATTAAAAAATAATATTCAAATAAATTTTTAATATTATAATATTTTTATTCAACTTTTTCTCTCTCATTTTTCAAACTTTAAACTATTTTACTGCTATTTAAAGATATACTGAGAAATTCTTAATACCCAAATAATCGCTTATACTTTCAAGAAAAATTCTAAATGTATTTAAGAAAAATTTATAAAAATAAATTATTTCTTTACATGTTAGTTATTGATATTATAAAATTTGAAACTCAAAATTTAAATTAAAAAATAAAGATAAAATGAATCTGTAAAATAATAAGTAAATTTGTAATTACTCGACTTTCAATCCAGGAGCCAGACGAGAGATGCATGGTACCTTTTTTAACTGTTTTCTTAAGCATTTCTGGTTGCTAATGAGTCCTCGTCCTACGTTTTGGCCGTCGCGGAAGTGAAGGTGGAATGGTGAGGAAGAGGTCGGGCGAAGAGAGAGAGTGAGTTATGAGTTACGTACTAAGAACGCTGAGGAAAAAGCGAGAGGTGGACACAATCATCAGAGACACCATCGACAAGGTCCTCGTCCTACGTTTTGGCCGCTCTTCCGACCCCGTCTGTCTCCATCTCGATGATGCCGTGCGCATCTCTCTTTCCCCTCTTCTTCCAATTCCCACCCCCCCCCCCCCTCCTTTCTGGAATTGAATTTCTTCATCGGAACGAATTCTCAAATGAGTGAATTCGATGATGCATTTTGCTTTCTTTAATTAACCATCTATGCATGCAGCTTTGCAAATCGGCTCGGGAGGTGTCCAAGTTTGCTAATGTAGTACTCGTTGATATCGATTCCGACGAAATTCAAGTTTATGCCAGCTACTTTGACATTACTTTCATACCTTCCACTGTTTTCTTTTTCAACGCTCATCACATGAAGATGGACTCTGGGTACCTTTTGTTTTCATTCTTAGTTTTCACTGTACTCCCTCTTTAAAAAAAAATATCTTTCAACGATATATTATATGTATAACTAATTTGACCACATGGATTGAATCTTCATATAAGTAAGTCGAACAATTGATTATGTTTCTCCTACTTGAATTTCAAATGAAGTTTGCCCCGATACCTCTTTTTCTTTGACCTTTTACAAATTTGTTACGTATTTCTTTTGCGCTGCGGTGATATTTTATGTTTTTTTTTTGGTACTGCTACGTTTGTAAAGAAATTACATAAAAGTAATCATCTAAATTGACGTAAGTTATCCGTTAAATCTATTTTATAATAAAAATAATTTTATAATTTGACGAATCACATCAAATTACGTCAATTTGTAAAATTACTTTTATATAATTCTTTTGTAACTAGAGTATTTGCCTTTTTATTTTATCGTGTTACGCTGTCCCATTTTCTTTTTGTTATGCGTGAAATGAACTGCGTAGGTCATTAGGTACAAGTAGATTTTGCACCCTCCAACTACCTAAACCTTACACACCGTCCTTGAATTTTGACTGTTAAGATGGATGGAAAATAAGTGATGTGACACAATCTTGACGGTTAGATCTTATTGGAGGGTGCAAAGTGTCAGTTTTGATACAGTTTGAGAGTGCAGTGAATCAATTTTAATAGTTTAGGTCTTAAGTGCAAAACTCCTAATAGTTTGAGGTTGCAACGGGTAATTATCATAGGTACTTCTAATGTTGTGACTTTGATCAGGCACCGCGCACATTTGATCATGCCTTGAAAGAATGAGAATTTGTTTCTAAGGAATAAATTTTGAGCTTTTTGATGACATGCATCTAGAAATTTGGGACTTCAAATTTCAGATTCTAGTTTAAACTTAGCTTTTTGTTTTTGGCAGTACTGCAGATCATACTAAATGGGTAGGTGCATTTCACAAGAAGCAGGACTTCATTGATGTTGTAGAGGTAAGCGACCTCAAAAACCGAATGACTTTGAGACTCTTACATTTTTTGCTCTTGCCATAGGAATGAATGTTCATTTTCATTTTTATGCTTGTGTGAAACTTGTCTGCCTTGTCATTCAAACCATTATAAGCTTCTTCCAATCTACATCAGGACATGAAGAAATTTAATTCATCATGGGAATTCTTGTGATTTCAATATGTAGCAGTTACATTGGTATCCAGAAGAAAAATTTCTTTAAACCAGTTCTTTGTAAGGTTAATCACAGGATTAAGTCACCAGTTCTGAATTGAGATTTTGCAGTAGTCAGGAACTATGTGTTCTCTTATTTACAGCCTGCCATTTGCAACATTTTCTTGTGAGCTGTGGAGGTTGAGTCCTTGAAAACTTCTAGTGTGTGGAAGATTTTGATGCTTAAATTGAAAGAAAGAGGCAAGGGGGAAGTTTTCCTTCCAGCTGGTTTATTATGGGAATACTTTGTTGTGGCATTCTTAGGTGGCCTACAACATAATTGAGTCTCTAGTTGGGAAAAACTGTATACTAGGAAGAAAAATGCATTGCTGTACAGTCTGTTGGAAACTTGGATACTCTGGAAATCTTGAGGGAGCATTGCAGTTTTAGTGTAAGCATTTTGTTCTTCAGTTTGACCTCAAAAGATTTATTGCAGAAGTTAAGATAGTTCTTGGATTTTATGCTGAAGAATAAGTAAATTACGTTTCTGGGACTGGAAATGTGCTGCTCTATGGTAAATGTCCAGCCCTGGTCTCCTTCAGGGAACATTGCAACTCTATTTTTCTTTGTAGCAAGCTCTTTTATTTTTATTTTTTACTTTTATCTTGTTCATTGTTTTGCATATAATTTAAATTATTGCGTACCCACCCTGTGCTTTTAGCCCTTTTCTATTATAAGATCTAGATTTTCAACATCGAACCACTTTGTAATTTGGCTCTTTTTTAATACAAGGCCTCCATCTTTTTTGTTTGAAAGAAAAGATCTTCATTACTTCAACCAGTGTTATGGCCTTCTGCCATTACAAGAGGCATAATACAAGGATCTACATAGCCAGTATCAAAAGTTTCTTGACTCAATGAAACTGCTTTTTTGACTAGTTGATGTGCCATTTTGCTAGCATCTCTTCTCACATGCTTGAATTTTCCTGTTTTGTATCTAGCAATGTGGCCAATACAAGGCCTCTCCATCTAATTTGTCATCAAATGGATGAAAAATATCATGTACAATTATATTAATGCCTACCCAACTACAGTGGGCCCACCCACCGTCCTACCCAGCACAGCATGGTTGGGTAGGCACCGCCCCAAATGGCCCTAACTAGTCATGCTGTCATTGTTGGGTGTAAACTTTGTTATTGCAATTACCTATAATTTTTTTTTTCTTTTGTAATTGATTTCCATTGTCAATTTGACAAGAAATTTGGTGGAGACCTTATATTGAAAAAAAGGGACGAAAGTTAGATAATTGAAAAAGACAACATAAAATGATTCTTTTATAATTTTTCTAAAGTTTTGTTACACAAGATTTGAAAGTTGCTTGCTTGTCCAAAGGATGATATGCAAATAACTACTGTATTGTAAATGATTGGTGCTTGTAGATATATGTATGTTAGAAGTATGCCTTGCAGGCAATTTACAGAGGGGCCATGAAAGGCAAGCTGATAGTGAGTTGCCCTCTGCCTTCAGAGAGAATACCAAAGTATCAATTGTTGTACAGGGATGTGTAAAAGGTGAAGTGACCTCAGTAAAGACTCGATGGAGCTTGAAGATTATCCTGTACTGTACATGTTGATTTGAAAGAATGCCAAGTGTTTTTTTTTTCTCTGGGGGAATTTCCGCAGAAAAATTGTTCAAGAGAGTGAAAGTTTTTGCATTGTAAATTTCAGATTTGACATGAACAAGAAAAAAAAAAAAAAAAAGGAGAGAAGTATTAGAAAATTACAAAGTTTGTTTTGCATGCTACCAAAGGTGCACAGGCCCGTTGCCTTGTCATAGTAGATATTGTACCATTCTGCAGAAGAGAGATGGGTTCTAGAACGCACTACTTTAGTTGAGCTTATCTTCGTGGAAGTATTATTTCTTTAGGTATAGATTTGCTTTATAGAATTATTAAAGGGGATTTAGGCAAGTTGCAGGTAGGTTGTAAATGAATCAGGCTGTTCAATAGCTTACTTGGTAGTTATTCTGTTAAACTCGAATCGAACTCGACTCATCAAAAAAAAAAGAGCTCGTTTGTGAAAGCAGATACTTGCTCGATTTGTAAATGACATATACCCGACAAAACTCGACTCGACTTGGCTAAAACTTGTTAAGGCTCGCTCATTTATACTTGAGTCGACTCGTTAGCTTGACTCGATTAAAACTCATTCATATATTGATAAATATATATATATATATATATATATATATATACCTTTGTATATATACATATATATATATATGTATTAGCTAATAATATAAACATACAACTTTTATAATTAAATATATAATATGTAATCTAATTACTTATATCTATATAGTGAATATACTTCATAGGTATATTTTATAATTTATATAATAATTACTTGATAAAATTTAATAATTTCATATACTAGTATGTGGGAACCATATATGAAATAGATATGTTCTATCATATTAAGTGCATATATTAATAATATATGTAGGCATATAATATATTGTGTTATTTTGGATAAATATCAACTAGTTAGATATTAATTATTTATAAATTTTTAAAAATTTTATAATTCATAGAGGTTCTACTTGTTAGTTATATAAATCCAATATTAGATCTTTTATTTATTAATTATTAAATCTTATTAAAAAAATAAAAAATAAATAATTCGAGCTTGAGCTCGGCTCGACTCGAACTCGTTTGTGAGACAAGTTTGAGCTCGAGTTAAAAATTTAGCTTATCAAGTCGAGCTCAAACAAAAAATTTAAAAAAAAATCTCGAGCTCCAGCTCGAGTATTTTGAGTTGAGCTGAGCTCAGCAAATCAAAGATCGGCCTCGGCTCGACTCGGCTCAATTACAGCCTTAGTTGCAAGTCAATTCAGGTCACGTATTATTTCTTGTCTAATCTCAAAATGTCTCTTTAGGCCCCGTTTAGAACTTAGACTAAACTGATATGATTTTAAGCTGACTTTAATATCAAAATATTCAATTCTCAAGTCACTAAACTCATCTCAACTCAAAATCTCTTAAAAGTAGGACCAAAGTTTTAAATACAGTGTCGTACCAGCCGATATGACTAGTATTTACTATGCCGAGGTAGTGACCAGTACAGAGAAGATATGTGTTTCGTACCTAGCCAAATATTGGTCGTATCGGTACGTTTCGATCAATATCAGCCGGTTTCGGTGGACCGGCTGACATCAGTGGATTTTTGTAATTAATATAAAAATTCAAACTTTTTCATAATTTTCATTCCAATTCTCATATCTAAAGACTATTTTCCTAACTTTTTTTCTCAAGGACTAAAAATCAAACCCCTCCTCTTTTCGTGATGAAGATGTGTGATTTTTTTTTTTTTTAAATAGTTGGATTGAGAACTTAGAAATATTATTAAATTTTATAAATATGTGTTTTAACTTGTTAAAACTTGCATTGATGTTATTTTGAAATATAATTTATACATATATAATTAATTTATTAAATACAGATTATCCTGAAACGATACCCGAAACAGTACCGGTACTGAAATATTTCGTTTCAGTACCTCAATTGAAACGACCACCAAAACGGTATTTAAAACTTTGCGTATGATTCACAATTTTTTTTTTCAACTCAACACATCTTTACATGCGGGAATTACAACCTTTTTCAAGTTCTCATAAATACATCTAAACTCATATTAACATTAACATACATCTAAACTTATCTTAGTTGAGCTCCACAAAACTCACTCTAGCAGCTCAACTCACTATTATTAATAAAGAAACTTATCTCAACTCAGCTCAACATCCAAACGGGACCTTAGATTCCCTCTCAAGGAATTGCTCATTCTTTTTTTTTTTTTTTTGTGGGAAAAGAAGATGAGAAATTTTACACGGAAGTCTTAGGCTAATTCATTTTTACAAAACTTCTCTATTCTCATATCATTTTATTCAACTTTTATCTCATCTCATCTGTAAAAATAAACGAGATCTTACACCACACACTTCTGTGTAACCAACATGTGATTTGTTATCTCTGTCCTTCTACATTTGAACACATTTAATTATTAAGATTAAATAATAAAAATAATAAATTACATGTTAATTACGTGGATGTGTATAGTATAAAACTTTCATATAGAATTTGTCAAAAAGGATTACAACATTTCCCTTGTGTGATGTGGCATATTTTGCATTGTGTTGCAGATTCTTCAAGGCAAGTTGCCATTAGGGTCTGTCTTCCAATCCAGAGATAGTTACTCCCGTACAAAAAAAAAAAAAAAAAGGTTTCTGGCGGTATCAATTTGAATAAACACTATCGTTGGCATATTATCGGCAACATGTAAATGCCAAAATCCCAAAAAAAGAGGATCAGATAATTTAAGTGTTAGCTTATGATACAAAATAACAAATTACAAAGTTGCACTCAAGATTTAACAAAAGCGACACAAATTCATCAAACTATAGGAAAAGAAAGGATCATAATATATTTTGGCCTCAACTGTTATATATGACAATAATATCAATATTACATGGCGACCTCTCAAAATGAAGAGGGAAAGAAAAAGGCAAGACTCGTAATCCGGACATGAAGGAGATAACCCAATGCACGACTCTATGCCTTTTGAGTGCGTATGTACAAATGAACTCATGTTTTTTGGAACAAAAACGCAGTAAACTAAGCAGAGAACAGCCTATGCACTCTTTTTCATTTACTACCCAAAGTAATTTTTGTTACAAAAGAATAAACAAATGGAGATGTCTTTATTGACAAAAGGTCATCGAATTGTACTCATGCTCATCCTTGAAGCCTTGATCCTCAACCCCAAGGGCTTTCTCTTGAAGATACTAGACAATCCTGGTACCTGAAGAAGAGAATAGGCGCATATGTATTCATTCATCACGAAATGTTTGGTTTCCCTTGCCTTATCACCAGATTATTAGATCCCTTTGACTGAAGCACTATAGCCATGGATCGCAATCGGTTGGTTATCTCAGTAAATGATGGCCGGGTTTCAGGATTTGGGGACCAACAATCTTCCATCAGCTTCCTCCACTGAGGATCACAATGTTCAGGAATAGGAGGTCGTAGAGTGTTCTTCACAATTCCCCCTTCATTCACAATACACCAAATCATAGAATCATAGTTAAAAGAAAGATAGAAAGCTGTTGATATTCTTTAATTATGATGTGTGGTGAAAGAATCGAAGGAAACTAATAAAATCAGAAATAAACCAAGTCTCTAGTCAGATAAGCTAGTGAAAAGGTTCTTCAAATTGATATTTTACTTGTTGAAGTGTCTGTATGAAGAATAACTCCAGCCAGCCAATATATTGACATCTTGTATGCAGAAACACTCTCAACCCATCTCACCTCATCTCATCATTACAACTTTCCCAAATTTTCATACAAAATATAATAAACAATTCAACTTTTTCAAATCCGAAAACAATAATAATATTAAAAAATAATATTCTAACAATATTTTATTCAACTCATCTAAAACCATCTCATCTCATCTTACTATCCAAACGAGTCCTTAGTGTTCACATCCCCAACTCAGATCTGAGTTTTTTTTCCTTCTCTCACTTGCTTTGAGCTCCAGATCATACCAACTTGTTACTCTGTAATTGGAACCCCTTAATTCAACCTATTTTCCAGTCTTTTTCCACTACTCCTTATCCCAATCAAAATTCAAAATACAAACTTAAATAGTCTAATTTTTTTAATAGGTAAAACATATTTTATTAATACTGAAATAGGCATAGCCCAAGTACACAGAAGTATAAAAGAGGATACACCTAGTTAGGAACTAGAAATGGATACAAGGAAATCATGAAGGCGGAGACCATTAAAATCTGTAGCAATGGCCCAAGTAAATAGTCTTCAAGAAAAAACTCTTAAATTCTTCCAGGAAGCGCTCCCTATCCTCAAGATTCTGGTTGTTGCTTTCCTTCCGAATGCACCATAGTAAACAAATTAAATCATCTAATTCGAGACATAAACCTAGATAACCTATCCCATCCTTCAGAAATTCGATCTATAATATAATTCAATAAGGTGGAACTATTAAATGTAGACTAAGACCTTTGGGCTGCTCTCCACGACAATTCAGTACCAGATCTCTTTTACAAATATCATAGCTCTAGCACCACACAACTAGACAGCATACCATAAACCTCACTTCACCGCTGCTTTACTGCCAGAAAACCAGTCACTACCACCATAATACGTCTGCCTCAACTTTGAGTTCAACTCTTGATACATTTGAAAAGATTAGCTTTCTCAATGTTGAAAACCTATAACAATAAATTCTTTTCCATCTTAATCCAATTCCTAAAATGGCCCCACTTCCACATCCACCAATCGCCTGTTCATTTTTTTAATTTACTTTTAATTAGCTAAATATCTCCTACTTTTTGCACCCATTTCTTCTTTTAATATTTAAAATTTTAATTGATGAACCTTTTCATTGATAACTTCCAGCACAGCCTCTCTTCTCCCTCATTACTATTTGTAGTTGGATACCATACATGCATGAGGATACATTTTTTTAATGAAGGGGACACAGCCCATAAATTTATTATGAGTATGTATACACATTGGATGTTCCACATTTTCGTAAATGAATTTTTTATTTCTATTTTTTCTTTTCTTCGGTCAGTTTATTGCATTGTCAATTTATTGTTTACTAGTTGCACCAACTGAAGTGATTTCCAAATTAAACAAATCGTTTATTCCCTATTTATAATCATTGCAGCAGTTTTGCCAATGATTCCATTTTACATGACGAACAAACATGTTAATATTTCAAGGAAATAAAAAAAGAATTATTTCATTGCACTTTGAAGCACTCCAAAAGTAGAGTGGCATTTCACGATCAGCTCAATAACATAAACTTACCAATAATTGCACCACAATGCATATTTTCATAAGGTTCCTCCCCAGTCAAGATCTCCCACATTGAGATGCCAAATGAGAAAACATCCACCTGTCAAAAGCAATACCATATAATTAATTGCTTTACCAAATGGTTTTTTTTAACATTGGGTCAGAACTAATAACGATTTCTTCCTTCCTTACACTATGAGATATAACATGGCCCCACTAACCTTCTCAGAGACCCGACTACTGCTACCATTTAGCAATTCTGGTGCCATCCATGGAAGTGTTCCTCGCACACCACCAGACACCAGAGTATTACGTTTAATTCTTGATAATCCAAAATCTCCAACCTGCAAAAACAAACACCATAGACAAATGCAAGTGGTAAATCTGAACTTGCAACTTGAATCAACCAGGATATTCCCCCCCAAAAAAGCACATAAAACTTGTTAGTATCACCAAATTATGGCTTCTAGTAGAAGGTTTCCAGCAGAAATCAATTGCCAAGTCATGTCACTATCATGCTCTTGGGGGAACACTGAGAGAAATGGTTGGTGTTTTGAAAATCGGGAACAGTCCTTGGACGAGCTCAAGAGAATCTTCTTCAACACTATATTTTTTTGAGCTACTGCAATGATTTCAATGGGGCTAGTTTTCATGATTTCCTTGTATCCATGACTAGTTCCTAACTTGTAGCTTGGTTTTCTCTTTGTACCTCCTGTGTATTTGGGCTACGCCTAGCTGCTTCTATCAAAAAAATTTTATTTGACCTATATAAAGAAAAGAGCGTTTGTCCCATTTTACCTTGCAGATGGGTCGTTGTGGATCCCTCAGGTTGACAAGCAAATTGTCACATTTCAAGTCAAAATGAACAATATTTTTTGAATGCAAGTATTCCATGCCAAAAGCTGCATCCATGGCAATTATAAGCTTTTTACGACGGTCAAGTGCTCTGCACAAAGAATCCAAAGATGCACATGTGTATAAATAATTATTGGAAGAACATATACAGAAATAATTGGAGGATAAATTTTTTTTGATAGATAATAATTGGAGGATAAATTACCTATCCTTCTTAAGTAGGACATGCCTAAGTGACCCATTCACCATAAACTCGGTTACAGTTGCCAAGGTTCCTCCAGTTCCATCTGGGACGACGCCATAAAATGCGACCACATTTGGATGGTGAAGATTTGACAGAATCTGAGCCTCTCTCCAGAAGTCTCTGGTCTAGTAAAGCCGTCAGTTGACAATTTAAAGTTTTGTTCAAATAGGTAAAAGAATTTGGCATTTCAAATTGAGTAAAGGATTCACAGATAAGCGTGCATATATAAGCATTGCATACCAAAATCCATTTGCAACCAAAATAACAGCTTTTATATGATAGACAATGACCCATATATTCCAGAATAAGTGCCATCAATTATTTCCAAGGCTTCTCAAGATTTCCATCTCACTTAGAAAAATTTACTTTTTAATTTTCATACTCACTATTGTTATTTGAGTATGAGGAGGAACGTTAAGAAGCAAAATATGTAGGTACCTACCAACCGTTCTTGTTCCGATGATCTCCCTGAAAAGCAACTCTTTTTTATTCTCTTTATGGCAACATCTGTTCCTCGCCATTTTCCATGATATACGGTCCCATAAGTACCAGATCCTAATTCCCGCAATTCTTCAAGATCAGCATTCTTTATAATCTGTATATTTGAACAAAAAAAAATTCAGTTTCAAGTAGAAACCATACCATTGGAAACATAAAGTAGGGAAAATCTCAGAGAGCTGGTCAATTTTCAGAAATACTTGTATCAGTATCCACAGACAGTCAGCCCAGAAGGGATAAAATCATAAGTAAACTAAGAAAATCCCATCTTTTGGGCTATAGCCTGGACAGAGGTTATTAAAGAGATATCAGTAGAACCATGAATTGAAATAGAGGCTTCTTCCTTCCAGAAAATCCAAATATTCCGGCAATTGACCATTGCCTTATTAAGCTATTGCCTGAGAACTTAGAAAACAAAATTTAAGTCATCCATGCAGTACCTACACGAGAGAAACTTAAAAAACCTTGACCAAGTTCGCTTCTTCATTTCTACCTTTTGAGGGTGAATTTCCTTCAAAGTCACCAAACACAAGATTTTCCAAGAAAAATTATCCCCCTTATAGGGAAGATCGAATTTATCTAGCACAAAATTTATGTGCATCAATGGATAAATGAACCTTTTACTTAACAAGCACATGACCATGAGTTTGCAAGCTCTATAACGGAGGTAGAAAAGAATTTAGGTCTAAATGCAACTTAGCATACCAAACTTCTACATTTATAATTGAATTTTTATTCTTCTGGGAGAGGACTCTAGGATCAAATTCTGGAGAGATATATGGTGTAGTAATAGTACTCTACAAGAGATATTTCCCTCACTGTTCAATATCGCTAGTGCTAAAGATGTATCAGTGGCGGAAGTTATGGAGATATCTGGGGAGCAGATCCGTTGGAACAATTTTTTTTTTTTTGATAAGTAATCGATTTATATAAATAGAAATAGGCAAAACCCAAGTACACAAGATGATATACAAGAGAAAAGACCTATCTAGGTCGAAGTAAGAGAAACTAAAAAGTCATGAAAATTCAGGCCATTAAAGTCTAGAGCAATGGCCCATAAGCATAAAGTACGGAAAAATAGGGTTCTAAGTTCCTTCGAAGACCGCTCCTTGTTTTCAAAAGTCCGATCATTGCGTTCTTACCATATACACCACATAATATAGATCGGGATCATTTTCCACACCGCCTTGATTTGTTGGACTCCTCTTAGGAGTGTCCAACTGGCCAGTAGATCTATATCACAGTTTTAGGCATAACAAAAGATAACTCTATCCGGCTAAAGACTTCCATCCACAAGGCTCTAGCTGTCTCACAATGTAGCAAGAGATGTTCCACTGACTCGCCAGATCTCTTGCACATGCAACACCAGTCTACTATAACTATCCGACGCTTCCTCAAATTGTCGATAGTCAGAATCTTCCCCCACGCTGCAGTCCATGTAAAGAAAATCGCTTTTGGGGGCGCCTTATTTCGCCAAAGTCTCCTCCATGGGAACAAAATATTAACAGGTTGGGATAGGGACTTATAGTATGATCGAACTGAGAAAATGCCCTTACTCGCAGAAGTCCACCACATCTTATCAACTTGTTGTTTGTCTGGCTTTACAGAATAAACCAAACTGAAAAAAGCCTCAAATATATCCACTTCCCAGTCTTGTGCCTCTCTACTAAACGTGACATTCCACTGCACTTGATCCCCTGATAGAATCATAAGATCCTCTATTGAGGCTTCCTGGTTGCATGCCACTCAGAAAACTGCTGGAAATGCATCATTTAGGGTCTCTTACCCACACCATATATCCATCCAGAACTTAATACAAGAACCCCTTCCCAACACCAATTTAGCATGTCTACTAAAATCCCCCCACCCACGCCTAATGTGTTTCCAAACTCCAACACCGCCGGCCCCATTTACCTCTTTAGTGCACCAGCCCCCCCATAAGCTTCTATATTTACAATCAATCACAAGTTTCCATAAAGCTTCTGTCTCCGTGTTGTACCTCCATAGCCACTTCCCGAGCAGAGTCCGATTAAATGTTCTTAGATTTTTTATACCCAAACCACCTGACGAGAGTGGTCTACACACCTTGTCCCAACTAATCAGATCGAATTTAAATTCATCCCCTATCCCACTCCATAAGAAATCACGATACAATTTTTCAATCCTCGCGGCTACCCTTGCAGGCAATTGGAACAAAGATAAGAAGTACGTAGGTAAGTTAGAAATGGTACTCTTGATGAGAGTTAACCGGCCACCTTTCGACAAGTACAATCTTTTCCATCCTGCTAGTTTCCTTTCTATCTTCTCAATGACTGAATCCCATATAGATGAGGCCCTTGTAGCAGCCCCCAACGGCAATCCTAAATAGGTCATTGGAAGAGAAGCTACCTTGCACCCAAGAATACTAGCTAGCTGCCTTGTGCTGCTCACGTTCCCCACCAGCACTAACTCTGACTTGTCAAAGTTAACTTTCAGGCTGGATGCTGCTTCAAAACATAATAACAATGCCTTCAATGCCCTCAACTGGTCACAATCTGCCTCACAGAATAGGAGCGTATCATCTGCAAAAAATAAATGAGATAAAGTAATAATACCCATGTTGGGATCACCAATTGGAAATCCAGCCATAAACCCATGCGTAACTGCTGCCGATATCATCCTACTCGAGGCCTCCATAATGATAACAAAAAGAAGTGGGGACAACGGATCTCCCTGCCTTAAGCCGTGAGAGCTACTAAAAAAACCTATAGGACAACCATTTATCAATACTGAAAATCTAGCCGTAGTAATGCACCAACTCATCCAAGAGTGCCACCTAGCCCCAAAACCGCACCTCCCCAACAAATACAAGAGGAAATCCCAATTTACATGATCATATGCCTTCTCCATATCTAATTTGCAAATAATCCCTGTGGAACCAGCCTTTAATCTGCTATCCAAACCTTCATTCGCTATGAGGACTGAGTCCAAATTTTGACGCCCCTTAACAAATGCATTTTGTGGCTTCGTGATGATCTTGCCCAAAACCACCCCCAATTTGTTAGCAAGAACTTTGGAAATAATTTTATACACCCCATTCACAAGACTAATGGGTCAAAAATCCTTCACCTCCAGCGCTCCAATCTTCTTTGGAATCAACGCAATAAAAGTAGCATTTAAACATTTCTCAAACTTTCCAACCGAGGATACTTCCCTAAACACATTCATTATGTCTACTTTCACCACCTCCCAACAAGCTTGGAAGAAGCCCATCAAGAAACCATCTGGACCTGGGGCTTTATCATTACCCATACGTCGCACTACCTCATACACTTTCTCGTCTTCAAAAGGCCTCTCCAACCAAGAGGCTTCCTGAGGCTCAATAGTGCCAAAAGCGAGACCATCCAACTTTGGTCTCCATACCTCATTTTCTGTAAGCAATTTTTCATAGAAATCCACCACATGATCACTAATGACAGGGGCCTCCGTGCACTCTATACCATTAATATTCAGCATATCAATAGTATTAGTTCTTCTATGTGAGTTAGCAACTCTATGAAAGAACTTTGTGCTCCGATCACCTTCTTTCAGCCACAATGCTCTTGACTTCTGACGCCAAGAAATCTTCTCTAAAGATAGTAGTTTTTCTAGTTCTGTAACCAACTCTTTCTTGCGCAATAATTCTTTTGGTAACAGGGCTCTATCCTCAAGAATCTGCTCAAACTGCTGCAACTCCTCCACCATAAGCTTCTTTCTCTCTCCTATATCTCCAAAGGATTGTGAATTCCAAAGCTTAAGATCATCACCTTTAGTAGAGCAGCACAAGACTGGAAAATGAGCAGTTTTGCAGATTTTTATAGCCTACTATACTCTATATTACCAAGCGCTCAGCACGAAGATTTAGTGTGGTGGATACCAAATGGTAAAGGGGTATTCTCGGTTCGCTCTTTTTAAAAGGCTCTCACACAAGAACCCCAAACTCAGTTTCCATGAAGAAGGCTTTGGAGACATAAGGCACCTCCCAAAGCAGCATTTTTGTATGGACAACTTCGTTGGAGAAGATTCTCACAATCGACAACTTGAGGAAACGAAGGGTAATTATTGTAAATTGGTGTTGCATGTGTACAGAAGGGGGAGAGTCTGTAAACCATCTCCTACTACATTGTAAGACTGCTCGGGTATTATGGAATGAGGTGTTCAGTAGATTAGACTTGTCTTGGGTAATGCCGGAGACAATGGTGGCATTGCTGGCCAGCTGGACCAATCTAAGAGGCATGCAACAGATTAAAGCCGTATGGAAGATGATCCCTATATGCATTATGTGGTGTATATGGCAGGAACGGAATGACACTTTGTACTTGGGCCATTGTTGAAAGTTTTTTTCTTTAGAACACTTTGTACTTGGGCCATTCCTGTTGATTTCAATGGCATGGACCTACATGATTTTCTTGTATATAATGTGCCTAAGTAGCTTAAGGCATTTTTTCTGTTTTAGACCTATGTATATGGCTTTGCCGATTCTTTGATCAAAAAAATTTGTTTACTTATAAAAAAAAAAAAAAATTTCTAAATCTTACCACGCAGTTATATTAGAAATATATTGCCCATTCAACAACTCTTGTATAATACAATATGGTGGAGCAAGTTATACACTATGGAAAGAAAGATAAGAAGGTTCACAAATTTTGTTCACTTATTTTGGCTAGAGATTAAGAATTCCCCGTGCAATAATTCTTGTCTTCTACTTGACCTTTGAGCACACTTAATTTCCTTTATCTTTGGTGGGTAGATAGGGATCAAATCCATAGCCCATGGTTCATCAATCAACACACCTCAACTTAAGTTGGTTTTGGAGTTCAACAATACTTTATTCCCTTGTTGAGCTGTACGCTTTTTATTCAAGGTGGATCGCTAGCTCACCTATAGCTAGCAAAATGTTCCTCTATAGTTCAACTCTTAAAGCCCTTCAACTTAAGTGATTAAGAGGCTAGAGGGCCATAACCAATTTTATCCTTTTCACTTGTCAATTCAACAATTCGTTAATAGCTTGAAAAAGGTAGAAAACTTACAGTGCTGCTTTCGTCACAGAGTAAACAAACTTCACCTTTTTTTTTTTATAAGTAGTAAACAAACTTCACCTTATATGTGTTAGGGTGGGCTTGGATAGAGAGTTCAGATGAGATGAGATGTTTTGTTGAAAGTTAAATAAAATATTGTTAAATATAATTTTTTAGTATTAGTTTTATTTTGAGATTTGAAAAAATTGAATTGTTTATTATATTTTTGTATGGGAATTTGGAAAAGTTGTAATGATGAGATAGATGAGATGAGATAGGTTTGTGTCCACCCTTAGTCTCTGACTTAACCTAGAAGACCTCAAGGTCTCAGAAAAAAAATAGTATGTCCCCCGCTGCCTCAACAAGGTGATGGTGACAGGGTCTTTTAGGTCAGCAAATAAAATGATAAAATATGGTTTTCCAATCAAAAGATGCTTCCAAAAAAATAATCATATTGAACCATATGATCTAAGACAGGAGCATAAGACCTGCAAGCCATATATGCTGGCTTCCATTTCAGCTATCATTGCATCGCTAATTGATTCAGTCTTGTCCTCATCATCAGCCACAGCATCCTATAAAGAAAAGCAGGAAGAAACTCAAGCTTCCTAGTATATAGTAAATTTACAGAACCACAGACCAATCAAGTTCAAGCAATCTTACCTCAAACTCTAGAACTATGCTTCCTTCTTCCTCTGTTCCTGTAGGAGATAAAATATTGATAATATCGTCGCTGGTTTCATCCAGTATGCATGAGGCAGCTCCAGATGAAGACTCTATGCCAGCATGATTAGTCTCGAGCACATCTTCCACAATAATAACAGGCTCCTGCAGATTTTTATCATGAGTTCTACTTGGAGGTTTAGTTTCTGCCAATGATCGATCTTTGGCATTTGACTTCTCATTAACAGGCCCAGCAAAGCCCACACTCTCAACCTTCTGATCGGGGTAATTAACTAAGTTTTCATCTCGGAGAAAGAACTCTGCCTGAAACAAAGCATCTTTGTTTCGATTCTGAGTCATTGTGTAGTCATGCTTATTCAAATTTGAGCTCAAACCAGAATTAGCATGAGCTGTAGATGGGCACAAATCCACAGAGTTCCTTTGAATGGGCTCTTGGATACCCATATCTTTGTGACTTGTAACAGGTTTTAGCAATGGAGGTTCAAGGGAAGCTAGCCCACAGGATGACCCAGTCATAAGATCAGTTGAAGAATCTGCGTTGTGATACTGCTGTCTGACACTTGGATATAAGCCTGCAACTTCATAATTCCCAATCTCTGAAATCCCTTTTCCTTCTACACCACTTACTGTTATAGTCGAAGCACAATCCTCATCATTGGCAGTTCTTTGGCTCTCAGGAGGAATTTTTTCCAGTCGGTGGTTTTTGGGGTGCTCCATCGGGTTATCTACAAAAGGCTTAAAATTAATGGCTGAGGATGCAGGAAGCACTTGACCTGAAGCTTGTAACACTTGCATAGAAGTATCAATGCCAAAAGGAGATAGGTTGGAGTTCATATCCGGCAATATTGCCTTATATCCCCATCCAGTAGCAAGAGATCTCTCCTCATAAAGCTCTCCACCTTGACACAGAAAAGGATTTGTTTTACCAAACCTTTCCAAGGTTGAAAAGTTTTCTTCAAATTTTTTTGGTATCAAGAAACCAGAATTATTTGAGTCTTTTTCAGTTGTTTGTTCTTTGTCATCAATGCTGCCAGTACCTGTATCGTTAGGTTCATTCCTCCCTGATATTTCTGGACATGTGGAAGAATTCAGCCAATCTGGTCTACTCTGAGATATAGTTTCCACTAACTTATATTGCACATGAGGATAAACAGGATCATCATGCTCATGTGGTTTCAGTGGTTTGTCTCGTGAGACAGTTGAGTTTAGTTGTGGAGATAATTGAGGCTTTGGAAATTTCAAGGGGGACAATGGGCTCATTCCTTCTTGTGAACAGAAAGCAGGGTTTCCTCCATTCTCGTGCAACTTTGAATCAGAAAATGCATGTGGCAACCCTCGATGAGAATTGATGTAGTCACCGGATCCTGAAAATAGACCCAATGGATCTTCTGTGTGAGAGATAGGCTTCTCGGAGTGGAATGTTCTTTCCTTGTGCATTGGTTTCCCACAGGAGAACCCATCAAATTCACCCTCATCTTGATCAAGAGCTGGAAGCACAAATTCTTTTCTGGGGTTGTGGTTATGAAAATATCCTCCACCGGGCTGACTGTCATCAACTTGTTTATAAGGATGAAGATGATTCATCAAAGGTACTGCCTCTTTTATACGGTGTTTGGAACCAGTACTGTCAGTGCTTGAATACTCAGGTGTTTGTTGAGTACTGAAAAAGGAAATGCTGCTCTCATTACTAGCCCGGCATGAGTTATCAACACACAATTGCTTATTAGCACTCCTTGAATCTTCCCCCTGAAGTGGGATTGAAGAGAAAGGAAGACATTTATCAGGAGACCTGCTCCTATTCTGGGGTTGATTAAAAAACTGAGCAGGATGCAAATCATTAAAACCACCCTTTCTCTCCAAGTGAAACGGGGCAGTCGGAGAATTTCTGTGAAAACTGGGATGGCAGTCCATATTAGTTCTCAAGTGAAGGTCACTTGCAGAACTCTGTCCACAGGTGTTCTTCCTAGAACTAGGATCCAGGATCCCGTTCACAGCAACAACATATTGGTAATCAGGACTGCTCTGTTGAATAGCATTTCCCTTAAGGGAAGATGTTTCCTCAGATTCACCCAAAGGTATCAAAAAAATACGGAGTCTTTGAGAACCTTCATGCCTTTCAAGCCCATTATATTCATCTATCATGTTATGAAGATCCTCATCAGAAGACACGGATATCAGGGCATCAAGATCCTCACCCGGAAGCTGATACTTGATCGTGTGAGGATGGCCACAAATGCAAAAAGTTTTCTTCACAAGCTCTTCCCGTGTAATATTCTTTCGGATCGAAATAATATGTGTCTCACCACCAACATATCTAAGTTTCCCATCACTTGGCCTAGGAAAAATTTTTCCACCAAAACTGCAAAGAAACTTCATTTTCCCAGATTGAGAACCATCCGATGCTCCTGACCCAGGAAAGTTGTTGGAATGAGGGGAGTCAGATTTATAAATTGGAGAAGACATTGGGCCAAAACCAGTTCCGTTACAATTCAATTCACCGCTAGCCTTCCTTGACCCCTGTCCACTATTACGATCTTCCTTGTGGTTGTTGTTTGATTTATGAACATAAGCCCCATTTTCAAGCTCCTTCACAGAACCTCTTGCAGAGGCATACTCAGACATGTCAGAGGCACTCTCAGAATCCATTCTGTTCAGCCCAAGAATACCAGTGTGATCCTCATACACCAGATGTCCATGCTGATCATAATTGAATAAGACCTTCTTTTCTCGTTTGTGAGCCATATTAGGTACATCAGGAACTCTTCTAGCAGCAACACGGTCCTGAAGAAACTCCATTGAAAATTCTTCACCTGTCCGAACAGAGAAGTTCTTATTTACGTTGCTCCCTACATTCGGAATGACCGAGGTTGGTTGTTTCTGGATCCATTGACCTGATGGGCCAGGCGCCTCTCCAGCCATTGCATCAAGCAACTTCAAAGACTTTAGCTGCAAAATTAATGGTTTCTCAGCTGCTTGAGAAGCTAATTCCTTCTCCAAATCACAAAATTAAGAATAGATGATCTGTTTGTCCTCCATATCAGCTAACTTCCTCACAGATTCAAGCCTACCGTTTTCCATTCCCTAATCATCAAATTCTTCACTTCAGTCTTTGAAGTAAGAACTCAATTGCCCCAATTAAAAAATTGTTGAAACAGCGCAGCGGGCAGTATTGTTACTGAAAGAATTCCTGTACATGAGTTTCCTTTATTCTTTTATAATAATGTGTATGTCAGCGACCCGACCGCACAAACCCAATCCCCAGAAAACTCAACAATATCCTCGAGGCTGTCTGTCCCGCTTTTTAATTACACAGATGAAATAAATCTTGGATCATCTATAAAAATAGAAGTAAAACCCATACCCAATTAATAACAATTCCTCGTGTTCGAAAGAAATCAGGGCCAAGTCACAACCAGCGCAGCGCCAAAGATCCAAACAGGAAAATTCCTGAGACACCAATCATTTGAAATCAACTTAATATCATGCACGATCCTCCATCAACATGTGAAAGATAAATATATCAAAATCGACCGATAACAACGAATCGAAAACAATTTCCAAATGGGGTCGTTCCAAAATTCAAGACGGATTAAAATAAACACAGAATTAAGAGCGAAAATCGTACGTCCAACGAAAGTACCTGATTTTTGGCGTACCCTATATTCTAGTTCTGTTTTTGGAGCACTCAGAGCTCGCATTGAAGCTGGGGAGAAATCGGTTCTTTTTTTCTTTCTTCTGTTCGTGATTGAAGAGGGGTGAGATCGAATGGGGATACGGGAATGTGAGCGATTAGGGGCTGAGGAAAGAGATGGGAAGGAAAAGAAAGAGAGGCGAGGCTTACGGCAGCGGAGTGGGTTCTATACAAAGTTCTCTCTGGGTCGTCGGAGAGCGACATTGCCGAGAATTAAGCGCCATCGACTGATCGACACACGAGGAGCGGAGAAAAGAAAGCTTTTTTCTAACTGTATATACCATATGGCATATAACTATATTTTATATTCCTTTCGCTCACCCTCTCTCTCTCTCTCTCTCTCTCCTACGTGGGCTTCCTCCACCTCGATTCAATTTTCAAACTACAATTTAACCTAAATAGTAAATAATAGGATACACAAATATCTCACTCCCAACAAGGCATTCAAAGTTGAATCCAAATCAAATCACATTATTTAAAAATATTAGTTCTTTTATTATAAGTTTTATAATTTTTTACCATACTTGTCAATAATGACAGACATATGAAACGATTTAAAATATTTTAATATCAATGAATACTAGTTAAGCGTGATTTGATTTTCGTACAAATTAATAATTTCAAATTTAAAAAAAAAAATTGAGTCCAACTCTACAAAGTAATAATATTAAATTGAAAAATGAAGAATTTAATCTAAATATGTCAAATTCACAATCAACAATGTTAAGCAAAATAAATTGATGTGCATGCTTTGATGAGCATTCAAAATACTATAATAGTTAGTAGGTGCTCAACCTCACCTCAAGGGCAAGAACTTTTGCTCTCCAGGTGGAGTGAGTACTTTGCATTTCTACGATATTCGCCAAAGTCGTAAGCTTAATGCTCTTTCACGTTTTTGGCCTAAGGGCAAGTACTTTCTCTTTCGTGATGCATGTAGGCGAGCATTTTTGTACTCCATGGTACTCACCTGATAGGTAAGCACTTTGCTTTCCCTAGTTCTTGTCAAGGGGTGAGAACTTTTTCTCTCCTTAGAGATCGCATGGTGGGTGAACACTTTTTTTTTTTTTTTGTGCTCACATGGAGCGAGCTTCATGCTCTTTAACATTGCTTGCCTAGCACAATCACTTTTGCATTCCACAGTGCTTGCCTAGTAGGAGAGCACTTCATTTTTCCCGATTCTCGTCTTGGACAAACACTTTTTTCTCTCCTTGGTGCTCACATGGTGGGCAAGCACTTTGCTTTTATTGATTTTCGTCTAAGAGCGAGCACTTCTTCTCGACTTGGTACTCGCATGATTGGGTGAACACTTTGTTTTCCTGGTGCTCACCTGGGGGCTAGCTTTGTTGCACTCCATCATGCTCGCCTAGAGGCAATAGGCGAGAACTTTATCCTTCCCTAGAGTTTGAGGGCAAGCACTTTGCTTTCCCATGTTGCTTGCCGAAGTGGCGAGCTTCATGCTTCTTATCATTACTCGCTTGGTAATCCAGAACAAGAGCATTGGCCTTATTCGTTGATACCAAGCAAGGAATTTTTTCTTCCTCTACTCGATTATCCCAAACAATTTCTTGTGAAAATCGGTCTTGCTTGATAATCCCTAGCAAGAGTGTGTACCCGACTCCCCCTCATAAAGATTATTCAAAATTTGAAGAAAAATAAAACAAGTAGTGATGTTTTAAAAACACCACGGGAAGCAAGTGCTCAGACCTAAGGGAAAACAAAGAATGCTTGCATCCCAGGGTGAGCAAAGAGTTCTCATACGAGTGTGTCTAAAGAAGAGTACTTGGACCCAGGGGTGACCAAGGAGTGGTCGAACCCTATGGTGAGCAAAAAGAACTCGAACATCAGGGAGAGCAGTAACAACTCCCACAAGACAAGAAAAAGTTCTTACACTCGAGGCGAGCACCAGACAAGCAACATGGCTCACTCCCTTGAAGAGCAACACTACTCGACCCTAGGTGAGCACCGTGAAATCGCATAAAGGGTTCGGCCAGGGACTAAGAGTGTTCGCCTTATGAGGTGGCGAGAACAAAGTGTTCATCCTAGGGGCCACTACAAGTGCTCGGTTCGGGCAAGGACTATATTGATCATAAGTACTCGTTGCCCTCTTAGGCGAGCACCATGTTGATCAAAAGCGCTCGTTACTCCGAGGGCGAGCAATTCTTTCCAAGTCATGATAGCATAAGCTATCAATTTATAAGTATTTCAATTTTCGAGCACTTTACAAACACTCGAGCTCGAGCTCCTGAGTGACAAATATCATTCCAGATGCATACACTTATGCATACACTTATTCCACCCCACATTCAAGTAAGTTTGGTAATACTAGGCACTTTATGCCAATCATCTGATTCCAAGCTCGTGCATCACTGAATTATCTTGGCCCGATCAAAGATCTCCCGATCAAATCTCTTGGTTTTCAACCATGCCATAAAGTCATGGTCTGTTTTTGAGAAACTTCTGTACTCGCGAATACTGATCATGAAGAAAATAAGTTTTTGATCGAGAATACCAAGCAAGACCAATTTCTAGCCACAATTACCAAGCTGGAAAAAAAGCCCTTGCTTGAAAAGACATAGCAAGACAAATCTCTAGCTTGCAATTACCAAGAAGGAAAAGTTTGAAAGCCCTCAAAATAATTTGGTCGAAAATCAAGGGAATCTAGTTTGCAAAACTTCTAGGACACTCTGGCTTCGGACTTCCACCTACTACGCTCATCTCTTCTAGAGGAGAAACCAATTGGGAACAACATTTGCGCTTGGGAGTGATTCAGAACATAGGTTTTGGTTATGGAGCTTGTCTTCGTCCTCGGTCGCTAAAGTATCTGCCATGGCCTCCCAATTGTCCAAGCATCCATCATCTTCTTCTCTTCCTCCTTCCTCGTATTTTTTAGTACACTTGGAACAACATCCACCACTGCTGCTAATGTTGCTGCTATTACTGCCGTTGAGTTGGGCTACCGGGGGTGTTAATGCCAAAAATTGCACAACAAACTAAAAAGGAAGAAAGAGTCATCTCAACTCACGTTGGTGATTCAGGTTTCGATATGGTACTTTTTGCGTTCATTCATGAAATAAATAATAAATAAACAAATAAAAGTAAATAAAAGGAGACACATGAATTTATGTGGTTCGACAAAAAAGCTTACGTCCACGAGTTGTTGGGGGAAAAATCCATTATATCAGGTGATGATTTTACAATGTCTCATACCCTCACATATCGCTCAATACAATTGGCAAATTTAGTCTCAGGAGAGTCCCTGAAGAAAATTGGTCACTGGTTTTCCGTTCGATCCCTGGTTTGTTGTTCGGTTCTTAGTTTTCTGTTTGTTTCGTGTTAAGCGGTGATGACTTAGCTTGGAGAGATAGGCGGGAGCTATACTTGACCACATTAGGTGTGAGCATGAAACCTCGATTTTGAGTTTATTTGTTTGTGGGAATGTTTGCCTAAGAGATTGTTTATTGTCGACGAAGGGTGACAAAAACCACTCTTCACCAACAATAAACAATCTCTCAGGCAAACATTTACACAAATAAATAAACTCAAAATCGAGCTTCACACTCACACCTAATGTGGTCAAATACATCCTCGCCTATCTCTCCAAGCTGAATCCCTCATCACTTAGCATGAAACAAATAGAAAACCAAGGACTGAACAACAAACCAGGGACCAAACAGGAAATCAGTGACCAATTTTCTAAATTTATTTTACAGATTATTGACTTGAAGATTCTCAAGGCCTTCTAAGGTTTCTAAGGCTTCACAGCTACCAGAATTGTTTTTTTCTGCAAGTTACCTCCATCACGATTGACTTGAAGATTTCCAAGACAACCAAAAAGTCGAGCCTCATTTACGGTGCAACCAACTGTTACCTAACCAAAAGGAAGTGAAGACACCCACATGCAGTAACAAACATGGAACCTTGGCGGGGTAGGAAAAAACAAAAGCAAAAAGGCGCCCACGAACCAACGGATTGAAATGTAAGTACATAGAATGCAAAGTATTTAATTTCTCATGTGTCAGTATAAAGAAAATTAGCGGAATAACTGAAAGGGATATTTAAGTCCCACAATTTTATCTAAGAGATAAAGTCAAGGAGATGACTCAGACCCTAATAGGAGATGGACTCATCTCCTAACAGGAAATGGACTCACACTCTTAAAATGAAAATATTTCACAATGCAAATTGAAATCTATCATTTCAAGAAAATAATCTGTATAAATAGTCTACAAGCGGTAACAAATTCTACATTTGAACTTGATTAACTTTTTCTTTATATATTTATATATTATAGCGATTTTATTTTTTATTTATATATAATGGTGATAAATATTTTTTATTTATATATTATAGTGATTTATTTTTTATTTATATATTATAGTGATTTTATTTTTTATTTATATATTATAATGATTTGTATATTATAATGATGTTATTTTTTATTTATATATTATAGCGATTTTATTTTTTTATTTATATATTATAGTGATTTATTTTTTATTTATATATTATAATGGTTTTATTTTTATTTATATATTATAATGATTTTATTTTTTATTTATATATTATAGTGATTTTATTTTTTATTTATATATTATAGTGATTTATTTATTTATTTATATATTATAATGATTTTTTTATATATTTAATAGTAATAAATATTATAGTGATTTTATTTTTTATTTATATATAATGGTAATAAGTATTATAGAATATTTGTGAATAGTTATGAGTAGAGATTGAAATGAGTTTGTGGGTTTCATTGAAAATATTTTAAGTTGTTTGGTATGTGAAATATTTTTAAAAATATAAAAATACTTAAAAAAATTGAGAATACTTGATTATCCAAACACAACTTTAGATAAAACATTGAGAGAGCATGCAGGGAGGGAGAATGTAAAGTGGCGTGATGTTAAAGCAAGAGGGGAATTGTCAAATGGAATTAATTTACTGATTATTTTCTGATTTAAATATTAACTGGTGTGACGTTAAAACAACAGGCGAACTGTCAAAATAGAGTTAATTTCTAAGAAAAGCTGAATATTAGCTGGCGTAAAGGTTAAGATAAGAGGTGTAATTTCTCACTTAGGGATAGGTTGAGAGAATATTTTATTATTATTTATTATTTATTATTATTATTATTATTTATTATAATTTATTACTATCTATTAATATTTTATTATTATTATTTATAAAATATTTAAAATTACCACATTATCCAAACGTAATGTTAATCTTAAAAGTTGAATAAAAGTAATAAAAAAGCCTACGTACTACGTGGACGACACTTTGACATTTTTGATAGTGCACAATTATCAAAAGAATAATCAAATGAGTCCCACTTAAAGTTAATCTTATAAGATATTTTTATCCTAAATATCAAGAAAACAGTACTTCTTCTTCTTCTTCTTTTTTTTTTTAAGAGAATAGACAAGGAAGAATTACAAAACTTAATATAGAGAATAGTATTATTCTTTGCAATTTATTCTTTAAATTTATATGATTAAATTAATATATTCTATTTCTAATATTTTGTGAAATCTGAACATCTTGATAGAGTAATTGATCGGAATCATTTTATGAAGATTTATTTTCAAACTTAAGCATAGAGTATGATTTTGATGCATCAAATGAATCCCAACCAAAGTTAATCTTATAAGATATTTTTGTCCTAAATATCAAGAAAACAGTACTCTTTTTTTTTTATATATATATCTATAGAGAATAGACAAGGAAGAATTACAAAACTTAATATAGAGAATAGTATTATTCTTTGTTATTTATTCTTCAAATTTATATGATTAAATTAATATACTTTATTTCTAGTATTTTGTGAAATTTGAACATCTTGATGGAGTAGTTGATCGAAATCATTTTGTGAAGATTTATTTTTAAGTTTAAGCATAAAACATGATTTTGATGCATCAAATGAGTCCCAACTAAAGTTAATCTTATAAGATATTTTTGTCCTAAATATCAAGAAAACAGTACTCTTTTTTTTTTATATATATATATATATATATATATATATATATCTATAGAGAATAGACAAGGAAGAATTACAAAACTTAATATAGAGAATAGTATTATTGTTTGTAATTTATTCTTCAAATTTATATGATTAAATTAATATACTTTGCAAAATTTTGATCGATAGCATTAAAGTTGATGGGTTTCTTTATGCATTCTCTTTTTCTAACGCTAGCAACGTTGGACCTCATGATTAAACACATATCTAAAAGCATGTTACAATCATTGTACATCACGTTCGAGTTGAGATGAATCACGTTCGAGTTGAACTATAAAAATAAACGAGACCTAAATTTTTTATTTGAAAAACCTAATCATAGTAACATTTGGGTCTATACATTTAAAAAAAGAGGCTACATCCACAAATAAATTATATAAAAATAATCTCACAAACTGACGTGATATTATTTGATCCGTTAGATCTATTTTAGAATAAAAATATTTTATAATTTGACAAATCACATCAAGCCACATCAGTTTGTAAGATTACTTTATACTCTAGCCATATCAATTTGTGGCTAGAGTATTTTCCTTAAAAGAATATCAATTTTTTTTTTTTTAAATATGTGCGATAATTTCTTAAAAAATGATAAAAAAATAGATGATGAATAGATTTTTTCTTTCCAATTATGTAGACAAAAGAGTGGTTTCATTTTAATTTCAATTAAAAGACATTAGCTCTTGATGATTAGGGCTAATATCCATGAACAGCTTTTGGCCATCCCTCGTCGACCCTATCCAACTCGTCAAAGCTATTCGTCTGCATCGAACAAACAGGCCGAATAATTCATCTTGACTTTATATATAGTAAACAAAATTCATAGTCCAAATTGCACATTTTTTTTTAACTCTTGCAGCAGCAGATTAGTGAAAGCGCTCTAAATATGGGTAGCCACTGCCCATCCATACTCACAGGGTTGTTTCGCAAAAATAAGCATTCAAGAAATTTTTAAATTTTTTTTTATGATTTTATTATCAAATATTATTCAAGTACAAAATATTATTCAATTTTAAAATTTTAATTTTTTAATTTAATTATTACTTAATTATTAGTCAAAAGCAAAAATCAATACAATTTTTATAAACTTCAAAATAAAATACAAAAACAATTCTTCTACCTAGAAGCTGGTAATTAGGACTGTAAGACTATCGGTCTGGACTGGACCGAATCGATAGTCTTATTAGTCAATCTCGGAGTGTGATTTTTTTGGAGCGAACCTAACTTAGCTCATGCATGCATGAACAAAATTGATCACAAGAATACGAGAGGATCGAGCATTTATATATATGCCTTTGCGTGCAGATAGCTCATAATATAATATTTGCAGCAACGAAAAGGTTTCAATATGCATGCATATATTCGACGTGGATCAGTAACATCGATCGATCATCACTGACTCAAAAAGCTCGTCTTTCTTTTCTCATCATCTCAGATTCTCATGTCTGTTGATCAATTTATAAGTACTCCGCCACGAAACTTGAGCCGAAGCTCAAGCTCTGCCAGCTCAACGATGAGACAAATTAAGACACAGATCGAGTAGTGGAGATTGAAGAATATTGAAAGGGTACATAGGAATTATAGTGTAATAGATGAGGATATTTCTTCTGAAAATTAGAAGAGAAATTTAGTTAAAAATGAATTAAGACGATGTTTGGATAGTGAGTTGAGATGAGATAAATTTAGATGAAAGTTAAATAAAATATTATTAGAATATTATTTTTTAATATTATTATTGTTTTGAAATATGAAAAAGTTGAATTATTTATTATTGTATTTTGTATGAGAATTTAGAAAAGTTGTAATGATTAGTTGAGATGAGATGAGTTAAAAGCTTTTTGTATTCAAACCTCCCCTAAATGTATTTATTTAAGAGATTTTTAAAGTGTGCAAGTTTCGTACATGCAGTCCTTTTAAGAATAAGTAGGGCGTGTTTGGTTAACAAAAAAAAAAAAAAAAGAAGCCAAACCCATCACGAATAACTTATGTGGCAATGGCAAACTATTAATATAATTATTAACATGCGCACAAATAAAGAAAAATAAATATAATTATTAACTGCGCACAAATAAAGAAAAATAGTAAGAAAGTAGAATGTTCAAATCGATTATACATCTACAAAAGATAAAATCAATAGTAAGAAAAATAGAGAAGTGTTACAATTACAAATTTTTTTTACAAATATAAGGTCACAAATTGAAATGATTTCATATATATGATATATATATATACACAATATTAGATCTATTTTATAATTAAAGTAAATTTATAATCTAACGTACTATATTAAGCCATGTTAATTTGTGAGTTTATTTTTAGGTAGCAAATGCATAAAATCCAACCAAATTGATAAAATTAAAAAATATCATCATTTATAATATCCCTAAAAAACTAGTTATTACTGTACCAAGATCTCACAATTTCAGTAATCCCGCTAAATTATTCATTTGATAGGTACATATTTTTTGTGTAGCTAAATTATCTTTCTTTCCATGTATAAATCATTTAATCATGTTTATATATATGTGTGTATGAGATCAATTAGAAAATATACGGAAATTATTCTACCATTTATATATACAGAAATTCTTTGGACTATCACGATGACCCTTGAGATGTTTGGCTTGATCTTGAGTCTCAATTTTGTCATGGCAACAACATTCGTCTCTTCCATCTTAAAAGAGAAATTTCCAACCTCCACCAAAACCAACTCTCCATCCCTAACTATTACAATAGCATCAAATAACTTTGGGATGAACTGGGCAACCTCCAGCCTCCCACCAATGCCAGCACTTTGGAGAAGAGAGCTGAGGATGAACATGTCTTCCAGTTTCTACTGGGACTCAACGATTCGTTCACTGCTCTTCAAATCCAAATCCTCGCCATCGACCCTCTCCCACCTCTAAACAAAGTCTTCTCCATCCTCTTTCAAGAGGAACAACAACGCCTCCTACAAGTTTCCCGATTGCCATCGGAGAACCTTGCTCTTGCTACTTGGTCTTCCCACACCAATCGACCACCAATCAAATGCACAGAATGTGGAAAAGACGATCACCTCCGTCATCGTTGCTGGCTAATCGTCGATTACCCTTCTGGCCGTGAGCCACACAACAACCAAAAGCCGTCGCTCCTTGGAAAAACCCTTATTGTTGCCAACCTCGCCGGATCTAGCTCGACCCAGGTCCCAGGCCTCTCATCGGAAAATTACCAGCAACTCATGAACCTCTTTCGTTCTGCTTCTCCAACTGCCAATTTCGTGGGTAACTCCTCCACGACAACCTGCCTTTTCGACCTAGAACAAGATTGGATTATCGATAGTGGCGCTAGGGATCATATAACCACTGCCAATCTTTTTTTCGAATCTCCGACAACCACCCATGGCTCGGTCAATTGGACTTCCCACAAGAGAATCCATTCCCGTTGAAGGCATAGGCTCGGTTCCTTTATTAGAAACGCTAACCCTCCATAATGTCCTTTATGTCCTTGCCTTTTGTTTTAATCTCCTATCTGTCCCTCAACTCACTACTCATTTATCATGCGTAGCAATTTTCTCATCTTCTACTTGTTATTTCCAAGACCTCAGTTGAAGAGGCTGATTGGAGCAGGTGAAGCTTGCAATGGGCTCAATGTCTTTGGCCCCAAAAGTCCTCTGCTTTCTCAGTTCACAATATTGACAATAAGACATTATGACATCAACGTTTAGATCATCCTTCTAGCTTTACTATTCATAATATTTTTTATAGTCTATATACTCTTTCTCATTGTGATACTTGTGCTCGTTCCAAGCACACCCACTTACCTTTTCAAATTCATGCGAATAAAAGTACAATTCCTTTTAATCGACTATTTTGTGATATTTGGGGTGATTATTATACCGCTTTTATTTGTGGCGCACATTATTTTTTTACTATTGTTGATATTTTTTACACACCACATGGATTTATTTAATGCGTTTTAAATCAAAAACTTTTAGTCATTTAATGCATTTCTTCGCTCTTGTTAAAAATCAATTCAAGTCCACAGTTAAGATTGTCCGAACTGATAATGGCCAAGAATTTCTTTCCCATAATCTCCAAACATTCTTTCATGATCAAGGCATCATTAATGAACGTACTTGTGTTTAAACTTCTTGATAAAATGGTGTTGTAGAACATAAACATCGGAACCTCATGAACTTTGCTCGGAGCCTTCATTTTCAGGCACATTTACCTCTTAAATTTTGGAGCGAATGTGTTCTTACTGCTACATATCTCATCAATAGGACTCCTAGTCGCTCTCTCTAAAATCAAACTCTTTTTCAACTTCTTCTTAACACTCCACCTACCTATACTCATCTACGTGTGTTTGGTTGTTTTTGTTATGCTCAGGCTCTTACTGCTCATAGAGATAAATTTTCACCCAGAGCATCTTGTTGTATCTTCCTCGGTTATCCTAGCAACCGTAAAGCTAAGTTATATAACCTTGACACTGATACCATTTTTTATTTACGTGATGTCACCTTTCATGAAGACCAATTCCATTTCCAACATACTGTCACTCCACATCCCACTAGTCCCACAATTCTCCCTTTACCTGTTCCAGAACCTATTCCTCCTTCTACTCCATCACCGGCCATACCTACAGACTCTGCACCCACTACCATTATTTCTTCTCATCCCCACCGCAACATTACTCGTCCAACATACCTTTTTGATTATGTTTGTCCTACCATACCCACCGAGTCCATTGCTTCTTCGATTGTCGCACAATCCTCAAGTACTTCTCATCCCTTATCTGCTTCTCTTTCATACTCTCATTTTTCACCTGCTCATTATTCATTCTTAACTACTCTTACTACATCTGTTGAACCTACCTGCTACTCAGAAGCCACCCGTCACTCCCACTGGAGTGAAGCTATGGCTTCTAAACTCCGTGCCCTTGAAGAAAACTCTACTTGGACACTTGAACATCTTCCTCCTGGTAAGAAACCCATCAGTTGCAAATGGGTTTTCAAGACCAAACTCCGAGCAGACGGCATTATTGAGCGCTACAATGCCCGGCTCATAGCCAAAGGCTACACTCAAGTGGAAGGAATAGACTATCATGAAACTTTTGCTCTAGTAGCCAAGATGACCACAGTTCGCTTTGTTCTATCCGTTGCTGCCACAAAAAATTGGATCATTCACCAAATGGATATCCACAATGCTTTCTTGCATGATGAACTTAATGAGGAAGTATACATGATCGCACCACTCGACTATTGTATTAAGGGGAGACACACGTCTGCCGCCTCCTAAAATTACTCTATGGCCTCAAGCAAGCATCCCGGATTTGGTTTTTTAAACTAACATCTGTTCTTCTTACTGTATGTTTTGTTCAATCTTAGGCCGATCACTCTCTATTTACTTTGATAACTGCTACCAGTCTCACGATTGTTCTAGTGTGTGTTGATGACATCTTGGCTGTCGGCAATGATCTCTCTCAGGTCACTTTCTTCAAGACTGTTAGTTCCACTCACTTCAAAATCAAGGATCTTGGACCTCTCAAATATTTCCTTGGACTTGAAGTTGCTCAATCCCCTTCAGGCATTTTTCTTAATTAGCAAAAATATGCATTGGACATTCTTGCCGATAGTGGTCAACTTGGCTCTCGTCCTGCTCCATTTCCCATGGAATAGAACCTGAAGCTCAACGACACTGATGGTGATCTACTTCTTGATCCTTCTCCTTACCGATAGTTAGTTGGACGTCTCATTTATCTCACCATAACCAAACTTGATATAGTCTTTGCGGTGAATATTCTCAGCCAGTTCATGTATACTCCTCGGATTCCTCACATGACAGCTGCCACTCGTGTTCATCGCTACATTAAAGGCACTCCAGGCCAAGGCATCTTCTTTTCCTCTTCCAATGATCTTCATGTTAGTGCTTACATAGACTCTGATTAGGCCAGTTACCCCACTAATCGACGCTCTACCACCGGTTTCTTCATTACTCTTGAATCTAGTCCTATTTTGTAGCGCATTAAGAAATAGACTATAGTCGCCCGATCGTCTACAGATGCCTAATACCGAGCCATGGCTGTTACCACCTGTGAACTAGTATGGTTACAACAACTTCTTCACGACCTCAGCATCCCACACAAAGCTCCCATGACCCTCTATTGTGACAATCAATCTGCCTTCTACATTGCTCACAATCTTGTTTTCCATGAGCGCACCAAACATATTGAGATCGACTGCCACATTAGCCGTAATAAACTCCGTTCTGGTCTCTTCGCCACCTCTCACCTTCCCTCTTCCGAGCAGATCGCAGATATCTTCACCAAAGTCCTGGGTCATCATCTCTTTCATCATTTGTCTTGCAAGCTAGGCATTACGGATCTCTATGCGCCAACTTGAGGGGAGTATTACAATACCAAGATCCCACAATTTCAACAATCCCACCAAATTAGCCATTTGACAGTTACATATATATTTTTTGTATACCTAGATTATCTTTCTTTCCATGTATATATAAATCATTTAATCATGTTTATATATATATATATGTGTGTGTGTGTGTGTATGAGATCAATGAGAAAATATACAGAAATTATTCTAGCTAACATTTGTTTCTTGACACTAGTCATGCGGCCTTCCATATTTTCTATTTTTTCAGTTATAAAAGCCTCAAATATAAAATACAAAAATAAAAATAAAGTCCTATATAGATATAGCTAATATCGTTGGAAGCAACATGAATATACTATTTCGTTCTGGCCATATAGTTGCCCACAACAACATGGTTAAATCTGGTAATATTGTTGTCCTAGTTTTGAATTGGCGGTATATACTTAAAAATTACTTTAGTCCATTCGAAGAATTTAGGAATGTTGCTTGTTAATGTCGTGTTTCGCGAGTATGAGTAACTTCACACTCCTGTTATATGATGTGAGTTATTTGGAGCCTCCGGTAGTGTTCCGGTGCGGCTGTACGGTGATAGTTCGTACGTCTATGACGGTGGATGGAAAATAAGTGCAAGAAAAGTAAAGAGACATGACACAAGATTTACATGGTTCGACAATATGCCTACGTTCACGATGTTTGTGGAGGGAAGTCTCCAATATAATATATATCTGTTTACAATCACTTATGGATCTTCATGTCTCACTGTACAGAGAAGGTTGTAGCTCTTCCTCAATATATTTCCATTGATTCCCTATTGATTCGCATGTTCATCGTCCCGATCTCCCTATTTTATCAGTCTCTAATCACTAAAAATCTCTCTTTCTATGTTGTCTGAGTCTCTCTTTTTATAGGCTTGTCTAACCTCCTATTGTACATGCCAGTCTGCCATGAGTTGGCAGATCTCCCTTGCATGAACACTCTTCTTTCTTCTTCTGACCATCTGCCACTTTACAACCTTAATATCTCTCTTGTCTCTCTATTCTCCCTGACATCTGCAATGTCTCACTTATGTCCCTTCTTATCTCTTCCTGATCTCCCTTTTTATCTTTAATAATGGCTTGGTGGGTTGGACCTAATTTTATGAGCTATTGGTAATTTTTTCCCTCACAGTTGCTTTTATTGGAAATTAATTCCTGAAATCAAATGCGCACAGTTTCCCGATGCAACAAACTATATATATTTCATGAATTTGCGCACACATATATATAGCAATATTGTAATTTAAAAATCTAGCAATATTGTAATTTGCTGTATATATATGATTCCATTATACAAATATTCTTAGTAAGACTTCCTTTATCCTGAAAATTGAAAAAGAAATAAAGATGTTATGTTCATAAGAAAATATATATAATATAGGAGATGAGAAAGATGAATACCGAGCACGCACCTACTCGGTACAAGATATACATATCTGAATCATATTTTATTTCATCTCAAACACGACGTTGCACAACCAAAACAAACAAATCAATACACTAATTAACATGGTCTTAGGAGGAATGACCATATGCGAAATCATGACAAATGCAGAACTCTTAACAACCGCCCTATCGAGGCAAAGAAGCCATTTCCTTTAGATAAGATGATCATAGATGCATGCAAAAGAAAACCAAGAACAAATTAATTATTATGAGTACCAGCTTCGATCATCCCTTTCGTAAGTTTTGATCGAATTTCTCGCAGAACTTATCGCAGGGCCCGGGGGGAGAGTCCACTGCGTACCAAGTCTGAGTGGCACTCAGAGCAAGCGCGAATAATGCGCCAAGAAAAGCAAGCACCGTCCAGGGGCTGCTGAAATGATTGTGAAAGAATTCACCTATCCATTTCAAACAACGGTTGTCGTAGTACTCCTGAATCTGCCACTTGACATTCTTATACTCGCCCATGTTAGGCACTAAGTCGGTGCCAATCTCATTGAAGAGCTTTGCCACTTCTTCGTCGCTGCCGAGGTGGTTGAAGAGTACGCGTGCTTTCCTTAGTACCTTGACGTCGTTGGCTTCATCGATGAGTAAATCGAGGAAGGATATGTACGAGGTGATGCCGAAGTCATTTTGGAAGTCCAGACACATTTCGTAGGCTATTAAGTTCAAGAACTTAGGCCCCGTCGAGTCATCCACTATTAGTGGAGGAAGCGAGAGGAATCCCGGGAAGAAGTTGAATTTTCTACTAAAAGATATGTCTTTCAAGGAATTACCTTCACTTCGCTTCACATGGATTCCTGCTGCTATAAGCTCCTGCATGTTGCGATACGATTGAGAATCATACGATTGCCAATCTGGGTTGTTCTTTTGCTGCGTCCGTGAGGGCTGCTTTTCTGTCTTTGGTTTTCTTGCCGGGCCCAAGAGACTTGTCCTCAGAAGGTCGAGAAGATGGGTTGGCTTTTTACCTTCTCCTGATTTTCCATCTTGTTCTTGGCTTGGTTTTTTAACTTCTCCTGATTTTCCATCTTGTTCTTGGATTGGCTTTTTACCTTCTCCTGATTTTCCATCTTGTTCTTGGCTTGGCATTTTACCTTCTCCTGATTTTCCAGCTTGTTCTTTGATCGATTGCTGATTCATTTGTACCATATTCTGGTTAATTCTAATGAATTTATCAATCGATTTCTCTAACTTTTCTTTCATCTGGCTCAGGCTCATTAACTTCTCGAGGAGACGATAGGGAACTTGGTTCTCCAGCAAGAACAAATCCTGTTGACAGAAGGCTACACTGTCTTGTTTTATATTCAACTCTTTGAGCTTGCCTTCAACAGCAAGGTATATGTATTGCAAGATTGCGCAGCCGTCGACGACCAATATCCAGGCGAGATCAACATCATTATACGTCTTCGTCACCTCCTCCTCGAAGCACTCCCTGAGCTCCTTAATAATCTTCTCAATCTTATTGCATATTTCTTTAATAGTCTTGCCGCTACTTTTGACAAATCCTTTTGCCAGTATAAGCTTGAACGTCTCTGCAAGCTGATACTTTTCCTTTCCATGATGGATAGGACCCAATGATACCACTCTTGGCTCATAGTACTTGACGAAATGTTTGTGATCTCGGAGTAAGAATATAACCTTCTGTATTTTTGATGTTTTGGATTTTGTTCGGACTTCACTGATCTCCTCCTTCTCAAACAATTCAAACCTTTCCTCTCTGACACTGGATTGGACTAAACCGCTCTGCGTCTGTGCCTCCTTAACGGAAATGACAAGTTGGTCGCGGCCTTGGCTTGTTTCACCAATGTCGTCTATTCTGATCACACCTCTCTTCGATTCGGCCATTGCAAGTAGCAACGCAGTAGTACTTCAATCTGGTAATTAATATTAATTGCTGTTCTATAGTTCTTAGTAGTACTACTTTTGGAAACCTTAGTTCGAGAAATTTGGGAATGTTAGCTTATTAATAAAGCTCGGAATATTTTTCATGACTTGAGAAACACAACAAGTTTGGAATATACAGCACTACTTTTGGAAAACTTGAGTTTGACAATTAAATATAGAAATGTTGCTTTAATATACTCGAAATTAAAGCTTGGAATCATATTATACACACACATCACTGAAGCAACTGTATTTCATGGCTTGACAATATTGGTACGTAGGCATTCTTCATTGGCTTACAAGAAAAAGAACTAATATAGCAATATTGGTAGACTGTGGGGAGAGAGAGAGAGAGAGAGGCGTCTGGACTCTGATTAAAACATTTACCATATTTTCAACTTTATTTACAATATTCCGGCCTGTAAAAGCCGGCACTGTGGCACCCAGCTTTCATAATATCTCACACACTTCATCACATTTATAAGTTATTATTAAACGCATACTACTAAATCTAATCCACTCCCAATTATTTAAGACTGACTTCACACCCAGCTTCCTCTTCGATTCCAATGCTCTGCCTCCGTCTGCTTGTTTCACCAGCTTCTTCTCTGACAAAACTAACCTTCCTGGAGAGTGACTCCTCCATGGATATGACATGCTCTATTCCGGCCATCGCAAGATCTAGATTGTAATCATGTATGCGCCAAAACAACTTCAGTAATTGTAACGTTCCAAAAATGGAAGGTCCAAACTACATTATCTATATTTTAAAAGGACTAGTCAATGATATGATTAGAGTCTCATTCAAACTTTATAAAGAGCAATAACTTATCATTCTTAAACAATATGAGATCCTATACACCATCTATCTTTATTCTTATTATATGGGATATCATAATAGTGTTATGAAAATATTAGCGGTCTTGTAACGGGGTCACCTGAGCTTTAAAAATGTCCTAATAAATTTACGAGGCAAGTGTTGTAAGACTCACTTTACTTTATGTTTCTATATATATGTCTCTCGCTCCAAACTTTATTATTCAGACTTTAAAAAAGCTAACTTCCTTGTAGTATACTCCATAGTACATTGGCATTACTAGCACGCTTGGTACATCTTTTTTTTCAAGAAAGGAGAAAACATGTTACACGAGGAGTCTTGCTTCAAACGATCAAGAACTATATATATATATGTGTGTGTGTGTGTGTGATGCAAGTGAATTAAATAGTACTTCAGTAATACGGAAAGTAGCTTGGTTTTGATCTCATTTGCTTAATAATTAACACCTTTTAGTTATGATTCTATCCATCATAGATCATCCTCCGTCAAGCCCGGTTTCAGATATATTTGCGCATATTAATACTTACAAGGTTTCTTTTCCGAGAAAAAGGTAAAAAGATCATACAATGGCGCTAACCGTTCTAATTATTAACATAATTACACCAGAAATAATACTATATATATATATATACTACACAGTTATATCTTAATTCTTGATTTCATCTCACTTTATGTTATTTTTGAATTATCTTTTAATTTATTGATAAAATAATTCAAGAGTTGATGGAGAATGCTAGTTTAGTATATAAAACAAGATTTAACTATACCCTTTTGAAAGAAAATTTGTTTCTTTTTCAATTATTGTTGTGAAGAATGTAAAACAATTTAAGACACTTACCTATAGTTAATTAAGGTACAAATTAACTAGAAATGTGAGACAGGCCTTTTAATATGGCACACATGACCGGATTCAACATTTTGGAGAGTTTTCCTTTTCCTTTACTTTGAATAGGTAGTCATGAAGAATGACAAGTTGAAACGAAATTGAGAGAGAACGTACAACTTGTATTTTTGTATATTAAACTGTACTTTGAAAGACCCTATTAGATGCATGCATGAAACCTGAGAAAGAAGGAAATTACAATAAATTATATATACTAATTGATTTATACAATAAACTGAATATGGTAGAAAATAAGTCATATAATCATACATATGCTAGAATATTATGAATATATTTTATCATAATATGGTACTATTCAATTTCCAAAGCTAAAATATCACAAAAGCTTCATGTGTCAAGGCGTTTTGGTTTTTTCCTCTCTCTGGCAACGAGTGGAGGGGTGTCTACTGTCTGGTGCAGTTTTCATGTGGGTTCTTGAAGTGGAAATCTCTGTTTCACTTCATTGTTAGGATGGCTGCTAATTTACATGATTTATACAAGCGATTGTCTTTAACGGATCAGGAGAATGATAAAGTGGTGGTCGAGTTGCATAAATTGGATGATATGCTGTGGAGTGGCGGCAAGTGTTTGATTATGTCCCTTCTTATTGACAAACATTATAACTGTGAGCTTTTTAAGATCACGATGAAGAAGGCATGAAGCTTAGTTCATGGTGTTCTGTTTTGAGATCTCAATTCCACTCTATTCTTAACCGAGTTTGAAGATTCTCGTGATAAGGAAAGGGTGATTTGAGCAAGGCCTTGGTCTATTGATAAACACTTGGTGTTGATGACAGAAGTTGATGGAAGTCTGCAAGTTAATCAAATTAAAATTTCTGAGGCTCAATTTTGGATTCGCCTTCATGATCTTTCTCTATGGGCTAGAAACGAGTACATTGGTAATCTGGTTGGTGGAAAAATTGGACAGGTAGAGGAAGTAGATGTGGAGAAGGATGAGGTGGCTTGGGGAGATTATTTGCGAGTTAGGGTCACACTTGATGTTACTTAGCCTTTTATGAGGGGTACAAAACTCTCAATCGGGGAGGGTGATCCCATCTGGATTCAATTTTCTTATGAACGTTTGCCCAATTTATGTTATCGGTGTGGGCTCTTAGGGCATAGTGAGAAGGAGTGTGGTTCACGGGAGGTGGAGGAGGAAGGAGGGCATTGTCGTCTGGTGATTGGCTATGGGCAACAAGTTTTGGTGACAGACTCAAAACTGGGAGGTCTTGGGAAAATCGTGAGCCTCACAGACCACCGCAAAAATCGTCTTCAGTGACTCAAACAGGAACAGCTATGGAGGCAGGCGGTGGTTTTTTGGCAGATAATGACAAAGTAGTTAAAGTTGGGTATTCTAAAGTATCAGTTGAAACTATGGCTATGGACATGGTGAAATAGGGCGGAGGTAGTTTTAAGTGCAAAGGAGTTGGGGGGGCAACGTGAAGGACATGTTTCAGATCTTTCTGGGCAACAGTTACAATAGGGTTTCGAAACTTCTGGGACAATTGCAAAGGTTATTCAACTTGGTCAAAAAGAAACTGAACAGGTGGGAAATGAAGAAAGGACACAGAGACTTTCTGATGAGTTTCATGTGATTGGACCAAGGACATCTAGTGGGCCTAAGGAGAATGTTATCAAGTGGGCTTGTTTCGTGTACTACGGCTGCAGGCCATGAAGTTAGTATGGGCTATGTATTGAAGATTCAACCCGATGGGTCTAATGGCTGTAAGTGGAGGAGGTTGTCGTTTTTGCATGAAATGTCAATTGCTCAATCTAGTTCTTCTCAACGACTCCATCGTTCTAGAAGCAAAAAATGGAAGGGGACTTTCGAGAGAGAGGATGTTGCAGTAAGACAATCGAAGAGAGGGGTTGTGGTTGTTAGCCATGAACCTGAAGCTATGCGATTGGCGGAGGCTGTTGAACAGCCCTCCGGGATCAATGAAGACCCTAAGTTGGAATACTTGTGGGCTTGGGAACCCACGGGGCATTCGGGCCCTCTGCAATTTAGTGAAGAGGGAAGCTCTCGAGATCTTATTTTTACAAGAAACAAGATTAACTGCTCGTGAATTTGAGGTATGTAAATTTTGTTTGGGTTTTTCAAGTTGTTTGGTTGTTGATTGTATTGGTTGGAAGGGGGGAATTGCTCTTCTTTGGGGAAATGAGGTTTGTTTATCTGTTTTGAGTTATTCTCACTATCATATTGATACTGCTATTGAGGATGACCCTGAGAGGGGGTTATGGTTTCTTATTGGGATTTATGGGCGCCCAGTGGTTAATGAAAGATTCAAAAGCTGGAAATTATTGAGAACCCTTTGTAGGAATCATGATGAATTGTGGCTTGTTTTGGGTGATTTTAATGAGTTATTGCACCATCATTAGAAATGGGGTGGAAATCCAAGGCTTGACTGGCAAATTTCAGCATTTTGGGATATGGTGGATGATTGTACTTTGAAAGATTTGGGGTTTAGAGGCCATAAGTTTACTTGGAGTAACCGTAGGGGGTTCTAATTGTTTTTATGAGAGATTGGATAGAGCTTTGGTGAATTTGCACTGGTTGAATAGATTTCCTTTTCCTGTCGTTACCAATGGTTTAGTTGCATACTCAGATCATGTCCCAATATGGGTTAATGATGAGGGGCTAGGGAGTTTCACAAAAAAAAAAAAAAAAAAAGTTTAAATTTGAAGCCATGATTGTAGGCAAGAAGACCTGTGAGGACATTATTAGAAGAGTGTGGAGGAGGGTTGGTGAAGGTCATAGCATGGGGGATGTAATGGATATGATAAAGGAAAGTGGGAACTAATTACACACATATGGAACAGAAACTGCTTTAGGAAGGTGCAGGAGAATCTATTATTGGCCCGGAAGCATATGGAAAGGGTACATGATCTTGGTTCTATGGGAGATAATCTGGAGGATCTTAATAAGGCCCAAGATGACGATAAAAAATGGTTGGAAAGGGATGAATTGAGGTGGAAGTAGAGATCTAAAGTACTCTGGTTAAAGGAAGGTGATCAAAATTCCAGATATTTCCATATGAAGGCATCTCAAAGGCGGAAAAAGAATAATTTGGTGAAAATAAAAGATGTTAGTGGGGTCTGGCAGTTTGGTGAGCAGAGGAACAAGGTCATTTTGGATTACTTTGAAGAACTTTTTACCAGTTCAAATCCGATTGGGTCTACTGATTTTCTGTGTCCTCTTGCTAATAAAGTGACACCATCTAAGAATGAAGACCTTGCTAAACCTTATATTGAGGCTAAGGTTGCTGCAACTTTGGCACAAATGCATCTTGGTAAAGCCCCTGGACTAGATGGAATGTCATCTATGTTCGACCAAAAATATTGGAATGTGGTTGGCAACTCTGTCACTGAAGTTGTGTTGTCTGCTTTTAATTCAGGTGCATTCCCTTATACTCTTAATCATACTAATATCATTCTTATTCCTAAGAAGAAGACCTCAGAAATAGTTGCTGATTATAGGCACATTAGCTTATGTAATGTGGCATATAAGTTGATTGCAAATGTTGTGTCTAATAGGCTGAAATCTGTGTTACCTTTTGTTATTGAGGAAAGTCAAAGTGCTTTTGTCCTGAGCTGTTTGATTACTGATAATGTGCTTATTGCCTACGAGTTAGTACATTATCTAAAGCACAAAAACAAGGGGAAGAAATGATATATGTCTATAAAATTAGATATGAGTAAGGCGTACGACTGACTTGAGTGGTATTTCATACGGACTGTTATGACAATAATAGGCTTTAACATGACTTTCATTGAGTTGATTATGTTCTATGTATCTCCAGTTTCCTTTTTAATTTTGATTAATGGGGAGGCTAAATGATCTATTAAACCAACTAGGGGTTTGAGACAAGGGGACCCATTGTCCCCTTATCTCTTTCTCCTATGTACCGAGATTTGATAGCTTTGTTGAAGGAAGCAGGATTAAGGAAGCAAATTTATAGTATTCAGATTTGTCGAGGGGCCTCAAAAACCCTAAGAATTTCGATAGCCTACTTTTTGTTTTGTTTTTTTTTGCAACTCTAGAACAATGAAACCCTAGACTTAATTTAAAGATGCAAGAATTAAAAGATAGAATCAGACCTGATTGAAAACATTGCTCTGAATACATAAATTAAGATGGATGATACAGAGCAGTAGAGTGAGAATATTTTTCTTACTAGATGCCACATCAACAATAAGGTATGTAGTATAATCATTGATGAGAGAAGTTGTATTAATTTGGCTAGCACTACTTTAGTTGAAAAATTAAATTTACCTACCTTGAAACACCATAAACCATACAAGTTGCAGTGGTTGAGTGATTGTGAGGAGGTTAGGGTAAATAAGCAAGTGTTAGTTTTTTTTTTTCAATTGAGAAATATCAGGATATGATGTTTTGTGATGTAGTGCCTATGCATGCATGCCATATTTTGTTAGGGAAGCAGTGACAGTATGATAGGAAAGTGATCCATGATGTGTTAAAAAATATGTACAATTTTGAAAATGATGGAAAAATAATTAAACTTGCTTCTTTAACTTCAACACAAGTCCATGAGGACCAACTGAAACTAAAAAGTGAGGTTGCTCAAAAAAGAAAAAGTGAAAGTGAGAGCGACCAAAAGTGAAAAAGAGATTGAGCTAAAAAGTAAAAGTAAAAGTGAGATTGAGTTAAAAAGTAAGAGTGAATGTGAGATTGAGGAAAAATGAAATAGTGAGGCCGAAAATGTGTGTGTGTGTGTGTGTGTGTGTGAGAGAGAGAGAGAGAGAGAGAGAGAGAGAGAGAAGATGAGGGTGAGGTTGAAACCTCAAGAAAAAATGGGAATGAGTTTTTAAAAAAAATTGTGAGGCCGAAATTTCAAAAAAATAGGATAATGAAAGAAAAAAAGTGAGTGAAAATGAAAAAGATAGTGAAAGGAAAAAAGAGAATGAGGCCGAAACATCAAGAGAAAGAGAGAGTGAAAAAAATAGAGAGGTGACTGAGAGTAAAAAAAAAAAGAGTGGAGTCACGAGAGGAAAAAGAAATAGAGATTGTAGAGAGAAACAAAAAAAAAAAAAGTGAGTTTTTATGCTAAAACAAGCTTTTATACAAACGAATTTAATGAATATTTGCCTAGTGTTATTTTTTTGTTGTTGCAGGGATATGAGGTCATGATTTTTAGTGGTGTGTTTAGTGGATTGCCACATATTAGATAGATAGAGCATTACATTGATTTTGTGACAGGTGCGACAATCCTTACCCGACCTTTATTTAAAGAACATGAGTCATTGACGTACTTGAAGAGACAATGTAAGTTGAATAGAATGCATGTCAAGTGGGTGCAATTCATTTAGATATTTCCTCATGTAATCAAGTACACACAAGGTAAGGAAAATTTTGTGTTGATGCTTTAGCAAGAAGGTATGTCCTTGTCATCATTTTAGATGCAAAGTTATTGAGACTTGAATATGATAAGAAATTGTATGTTAATGATGATGGTTTGGCTAGTGTGTATGGAGTACGTGAGAAAGCATCGTTTGGTCAGTTCTATAGATTAGATTGGTGTTTGTTTAAAGAGAGTAGATTTTGTGAGCCTACTAGTCTTATGCGTGAGTTGCTTGTGCATGTATTTGGTTTGATGGATCATTTTGGTCTCTTATGGGGAAATGGGGAAGATTCTACAATATGAGAAGTATCTTGGACTACCTCCTTTGTTGGGTAGGTCAAATAATATAGTTTTTCAATCTGTTAAATAGAGGGTTTGGCAAAAGTTTCAAAGTTGGAAAGAGAAATTACTTTCTTAAGGGGGTAAGAAAGTTCTTTTAAAAGCTATTACACTTTCTATTCCAACTTATAGTATGAGTTGTTTCCTCCTACCTAGTGGATTGAGCACTGAGTTGGAGGGGCTTATGGCTAAATTCTGGTGGAGTAAAAAAGAAGATGAAAGAAGGATTCATTAGTTGAGTTGGGGTCGGATGTGTAAGAGGAAATCAAAACGGGGTTTGGGTTTTAAGGACCTCAAGATTTTTAATCTTGCTTTATTTGCCAAGTAAGGTTGGAGATTGCTTCAAAATGAACATTCTTTGCTTCATAAACTATTTAAAGCAAAATACTTTCCCAAGAAAGATTTTTTGGAAGTAGGCTTGGGTCCTAATCCTTCTTATACGTGGAGATGCATTTGGGATACTAAGAAGTGGTTGAGAGAGGGTTGTAGATGGAAGATTGGGAATGGGGAAACTGCACATTTGTGGACTGAGAAATGGATTCCAAGGCAGAGGGCTTTAGAGCATGAGGGGTTTGAGGTTCTTGAGGCAAACAGAAATGATGTAGTGGCTAGTTTGGTTGATGAGTTAACTGGTTGGTGGGATATGGACAAGATTAGATCTCTCTTCAATCCAAATGTAATCACATATTTGTTTAAAATTGTGCTGTGTCCAGGGGCAGTTGCAGATCGATGGATATGGGAACATGAGCAAGATGGAAGGTTTTCGATAAAGACCTATTACATTTTATTGCAGATCAAATGAGGCCTAATCATGCATAGTCTTCTAATATGAGTGATCATAAGGGTCTTTGGGAGGCATTATGGAAAATGGCAGTGTCTAACAAGATTAAATTATTTGCTTGGCGTGCATGCAAAGATGGACACCCTACTAAAGAGAACCTAATGAAGAGAACCTGATGAAGAAGTAGGTTGTTTCTGAGGTGCATTGTGATTTTTGTTCTCTCCCCCTAGCAGATCTTAATCATGTAGTAATCAGTTGCAAGTTTCTTCATGAGTTATGGAACCAATTGTTGCCCAGCTTGGGTTTTAATGTAGACAGAAAGGCGGTTGATTTGGTTATGCAAATAAGTAAGAGGAAAGATCAAGACATGTTGGCTCTATTTTTTTCAATAGGTTGGTGACTATGGTATAGGAGGAACAAGATGGCATTTGACAAGGTTGTGATACATCCAAAACAAGTTGCTTATTTTGTTCTGAATATTTTGAAGAATTATCAAGAGGTTAGAGGGCTATGTTTAGTTCAGCTGAAGCAACATCTCAAATGGAAGCCTCCTCCTACGGATGTTCTCAAGCTAAATATTGATGGGGCCATGTTTGTTGATCTAAGGAGAACAGGTGTTGGTTTTCTTTTGAGAGATGCAAAAGGAGAATTGATTGTGGCAACTAGTAAGGCAGAGTTTGATGTTGAAAATCTTGAAACTATTGAGTTATTGGCTGTGTTCCGAGGCATCCAACTTTGTGCTAGCAGGGGTATTCCCAATTTGATAGTTGAATCTTATTCTTTGTTAGTTGTTGAGTCTTTACAAAAAGACAATATGCTTGATTTAGCTCTAGGGGTGTTATTTGTAGAAGTCAAAAGACTTAAGAGTTGTTTTATTTCTTGCTCTTTTACTCATGTGTGTAGAGAGGGTAATATGACAGCTCACAAACTTGATAGGAATGCATGGAATGTTGTGGATTGTGAGAATTGAGAGGGCTGTATTCCATTAATGAAGTTTGTGAGATGCCTTGTTTGTCTGCATGACTGTTGCCAATACTATTTTTGACCTGCTATGTGCAGCACACTTGAGACTTGCATTTTTTATAGTGGATTCCACTTTTCTTTTCTTTTCTTTTTTCAAATTAAGGAATGCACAATATTTGTATACCCTATAATTATATTTAAAATTATTCTAGATTTGTGGATTTCAGTAAATATACTGCGCATGCATGCCATCATCTTTTGATCTATTCCATTTCCGCATATGTAAGTTGTACCCGTGAGTGTTCTTAATTAATAAACCGATCGAAAGCCATTAATTATCTCCACTCCACTACTAGTTAATAAAAAGGTTTTGAGTACAAATTAAGCCTAAACTGTAACCTTAGCTTGATCAATACCTAATTTCTTTGTTTTTGAACATGAAAAAAAAAGTCACTCCAATACAAAATTATGGAGCAACTTCAAAATTGTGCAATCTAATAAAAAGTTATCAATGAGGTAAAGTTGGATTTGGAGAATCAAATATATATATATATATATATATGTATGTATTCTCTAGGTTTGGTTTATTCTCAAGAACTTCTAAGGAGTTTTAGTTTTTAGCTCTCATAATGTATATCCTCGTATATTTTGATTTTTCTCGAAGACTCATATATACATTATAATACACAGTAAATTAAAGATAAGGATGATCATATAGTATATTATAAATGAGTTTTTCATATTTTTTCACGATGGAGTCTACTTTTTTACAAAAGGTCTTATAACGCCCCGTCTCCGAGGATCTGGAGAGTTAACTCATGTCGCCTAAAAATTATTTCCCATCCACATAGTACATACTCTAATTTTTCTCTATCACACAAAATACTCATTAATTCACATCAAATAATCCAGTATAATTATTCTAAGACAATACAAAGTCTTAATATAAACATCAACCTTCCAACAAATCACATCATCAAAGCACAACAAGATTACTGAATAAAAATCTTCAATACTTATATAAACCTTCTATACTTAAACCATCATTCTTAACTCCTCTCACCTATGCTCCATATTCTTGATCCTCAATTGAAATATTCAAATCATTTGAAAAATATTATGGAGATAAGGGGTGAGTTATCAACAACTCATTGAACAGAGAACATATACTAGTATGTAAACATGAGCTTTTTCAGAAAGTTCATGCAGAGTCAAAACATTTTATTTTTTCTATATGGAGATCTAAGAAACGTGTTATCAGAAAATCAGAGCGACTTTTCAATCTTTTCATAGTAAAAAATCAACTGTTCATATTTAAAGACACTTTTCATATTCAAAGACAATTTTCATATTCAAAAACGTTTTGGCATAACATAACTACACATCTTCATCTTATTATGTCATATCGTATCGTATCATGTCATATACCATATTTAACCCCCATGATAGGATTGTGCTATCACCGGTGGCCAAACCAGACAGTATCATGTTATGAAACTTCCCCCATTTTTAATCTCGGAGTCCCGAGTGTGCACACAGGAAAGAACACATAAAAGACCACTTTGTTTTCAAAGTGGATGCACTCATATCATGTTGGTACCAATCATATCATGTGAACCAATATCATCATATCAAAACCATATTCAGAATCAGAATCAAAACATGTAAGTATGCCAAAGGTTTTCATACCCATATCATATCAAACCACGTGCTGAACACATTTATATCATTTTTAGATGATCAATAACAGATTCAAAATATTTCATATCACACGTATAAAAATCTCAATTTTCATATTTGCTCTTTTGTACATTTCAGAAATATATCAAATATTGCTCATGTCTACACTATTCATGACAAAAACATTTCTTTAATCTTTCATACATATTTCATGAGTGAATGCAAAACATATACTGATGTTGTTTTTCACCTTTTATTTTTAAAATAGAATGCACAATTTAACAAACCAACCTCAATTCATTTCTTTTTATGCAAATCTAGCATAGGAAGCCCGCTTACCTGGCCTTCTTAACTTTTCGAAATTTTTCCTCAACAATGCCGAACAAAATTAATCGTCACCTATAAGATAATCATGTAAATTTTCATAAATTTCCATTCAATCTCGTATTTCAATATTCAACCCTAAACTTTTAAAATAATCCATTTTTAATTCCTCAAATCCAAAATTCTCATTATTTCTAAAATTCCAACATCACTTTTTAAACTCATCAATATCCAACATAATAACTCATACTATAATTTATAAAACTAAAATAACATAACTATATCGAAATCATTATAAATAGATAATCATACATTTGTTTAAATAATAGAAAAATAATATTCTTTCAAAAGGATTTAAAATAAGATTTTGTACTTACTAATCATACCAAAAATTTATCAGTATTTACTTAATAATTATTCCGATAAAATATCAGTCTCTTAAAAATACCAACTTAACAAAATAAACCCACATGCGCCTAAGTCTAAATAAATAAAAAAATCACATGCGACCCTCATTTCAAACACAAAATACAACATCAGGTGATGTATTCAAACAAAACAAAGGCAAAGGGGTAATATCACCCTTCATCCACCAGGCTACCTATGACACACAGTTTCCTTTTTAAGCAACTACCAACACAACAAAAATAAAAACCAACGAAGGCCAAAATGTGAGTGACGGTAGGGACTAACCCACGGAAAATTGAGGCAGTGGCGCCGTAGGAGCACGACGGATGCTGGGCTGAGGTGGTAGTGACTTCCTCGACGGCGTCGCACAGGGAGAGAGGAAGAGAGAGTGTTAAAAATGAGGAAGAGGGATGTGAGAGAAGAGGCAGAGGAAGAGCAAACCGAAGGAGGGAGATACGGCGATAGGGTGATATTGGCTTACCGAAAGACTGAGGTGGCGTGCGGCAGATTGAGGGTGACGGGACAACAACTGGCGGCTTGGGTTGGAAAGTTGAGGGCACACGGTGGAGGAAAACACTGCTCTGTTTCTTGGTGTAAAAACAGGGGTAGTGGTTTTTACCGATAGCTGAGAATCGGACGAGATACTCGAAGGGGCGGTGGCGCACGACTGGGATGGTGAATTCAGAGTGGCTGAGGTATCGGTGCAAACTGTGTTTGGTGGAGTTGTGGCACGTGGATTGGCTTTGGGGGTTGCGGTTTACTGGATGCAAACTGAGCCCTTCGGTTTGGTGTTTTACGAGGAACGATGGTAGGTTGTGTGGTAATGCGGTCTGGACTGATGGTCACAGAGGTGAGTGGATGCTCAGAAGATTTTGGATGGCTGAGAGCATGAAGAGAGGGCAGTGGTAGTGAATCTAGGGTTGAGAAAAGCTTAACATATATATAGGCTATAAGTAGAAAACAGAACAAACCTAAATCAAAAGGAAGGGGGGATGTGCATGAAAATGGAAAGGTGGCGTGAACCCGTGCGATGGATTCTGGAAACGTTTTCCACTTGCCTAGGCCTGGCAGTGGGCTGGGTCTTACAGGTTTGCTCGGGCCGAATTTGTACATTTGAGGAGACTTGTATATACTATTATTCATTATATATATATATATATATATTCAAATGAAAAAGTTCAAATATAGCATACGAAATTGAATACATGGCATGGCTAGGAAATTCGATCTCCTCAGGAAAATAGTAAGAGTTCGATTCTTTATAATTTTTTTAGGTGTTAATTAATTAGTTACGTGGTTTGATCGAGACAGATTCCTTTTTTACAACCTAAAAATAAGGAGATCAAAGGTTGGTACCTTCTATGATCTATATGTGACTATAAATGATGATGAAAATATCCTATACTCTCTAGTAGGGCTATACAAAAACTTTGGATTCAAGTTAATTTCAAGTTCCCCTTGGATTTCGCTTCGAATTATATCAGAGTTGGAATTTTTGGAGTTTGGAATTAAATAGTATTTTTTTAAAAAAATTTCAAACTGCGATATAATTTTATAAAGATATAATAGAATAATGCATGACATGACAAACATTAACAACTTATAAGCCTTTTATTGTGTCCTTGATTAGAGGTTTTGAAACCTTTTGGCTACTAATTAATTAATTCCGCTTTCTTGATTTATTAAAACCTCTATTAAGCAATGAATATGAAATATATAAATAATATATTCATTCCATCACACCAATCCTATCCCTGATCACTTCTTCATTTGCCTCTCTCTCTCTCTCTCTCTCTCTCCATTTGAAATTTCGTTTCCTACATTTATTCAGTTGATCTTGTAATATTTCCAACAGCTCAAACGCAAGAGTACATGATGCATATTATATATAATATCACATGAAAGACTGCAAAACCTTGTATATATCTTCATACTTCAAGCTGTAACTACGCATTTCATTAATTGGCCTCCATGCCATTTGCCAACCTAGATCTATAGGAGGACTTGGTATTAGCTAGCTAGGAAGATCCACAACCTCAAAAAGAGCCCTTACTGCAAAAATAGGATGGAATCTACACACCAACACAAGACAGAAGACATGGGTCCAACTACTGCAGAAAAAAATACCTCAAAATTAAACACCATCTTCTATGAATTAAGCACAAAAGAGAAAGCAAGGATCTTGGTAATGGTTCGGGTCTTTGGATTAGGCCTGGTTTGGATTCACAATCCATTTTAACTCATCTCACTACTATTCATTACTATTCATCAACTTTAACTCACAAATCTCACTACTATTCACAACTCATCTCACTACTATTCACAATCATCTCAACTTATTTTCGAATCCAAACAAAGCCTTAAGAGTACAGGTTCCTTCTCTCTAGCCACCCCACACTGCTCTCCTTTAGGCTTCAAAAATATTCTTAATTGTTTCCTCTAATCCTTTAGAATTAGTACCCCATCACGTGCTGTTTTATGAACGCTCATTCCCACATTTTTCAAAGGCTACCAACACTCAGATAAATTGTCAAGTGCCCACTACTATGAGTACTCCTTTAATTCATTTATCATCCATTAACTCAAATCCTTAATTCCCATAATAACGCAACACCAATCCTAAGTTCAAATTTAAAAAATGTGATGATCTCACCCAAGAATTTAAGTTTTGAAAACACGATGATCACATCTCCCTTCACTACCATTCCATCCAACCTTGATACGCCAACTTCAAATATTCAAGGTGCCATGCAATCCTTTCCACAACAAATTCCTTCTCACATGCAACCTTCATCTTCCATCAATCCGAATTTATCCTTATCCCTTCCATTTTCATCTATCATTTCCAATTTTAATTTAAATTCACATGAATCAAACTACCTACCCATTTTGATATTGCTCCTATACCTACTGCTTTATCTCCTTAATCGGATAATACTTCATTTTAAACATCTTCAGACGTAATACCACTTTCATCTCCTCTCTTATCATTTTTATCTCCACCTGTCCGTACTTGCCTGATCACACGTACACAAACAGGCTCTCTAATTCTAAATGTCCAATCATAGCGCCCTTGATTCACTGCTTATTGTTCCTGAGGCCACTTGTTATTCTCAAGATGGTATTTCCCCTAAGTGCTGCCAGGTTATGTGAGATGAATATTCTGCACTTTGGTTAATGATAGTACTTGGACTCTATGCCCCCGACCTCCACATCATAACATCATCCGAACTATATGGGTTTACAAAGTAAATCATAACATCATTCGAACTAAATGGGTTTACAAAGTAAAACAAAAGGTAGATAACATCATTGAATGCGACAAAGCAAGGCTTGTAACAAAAATGTTTCAACAAATTAATGGCATCGATTTTCAGAGACGTTTAGTCCCATTATTAAACACATTATTGTGAGATTGGTCTTGGCATTGGATGTGTGATTTGGGTGGAATATAAGGCATGAATTAGATGTGTATCTAATGAATTATATTGGTCTTGGCATTGGATGTAGGGGTGTTCATCCAGGTTCCAACTTGGGTATACCTGGACTGGAACCCGAGTTTCAAACCCGGGCTGGAATCCGGACCGGGTTGGCCTGGGTTATACCGGGGTGGATCCGGATTGTACTCGGATTTTTTTTTAAAGTCCATAAAGGGTTTAGAAGCATAATTGTTTTTTAATAAAAGTCTATAATTAAAATGTTGAAAAGCATAATTCTTCTATATTTATTAAAAAAATTTAAAAAGTGTTGAAAAACATGATAATTTTTATAAAAGCATATAGTTTATGAAAAAAATTTCTGAGTCATCATTAAAAAGCATAATACTAACATTTTCCAGAATAATAAAAATATATAAAAATGAAAAACTAAAATGCATGCAATCTACTACATATTACACTATTTTGTTATTTACACATTACATTACATTGCAAAGTACAAAACTAAAAGATATGAATTACAAAATAATTTCGACAAGTATCAACTTCAAGTGATCTAACTAAGAGAGATCCTGCACATTCTATAAGCAAAAAAGGTCAATACAAAATTACTAGACAGTGGGTTAATACAGAAAAAAGAAAAATACTGAAATGTGCAATGCAATTACAAGATCAATACAAATAGAAAGAGTACTATTGTTCTAATGCCTCTACGCCAGAATATTAACCAATAGAAATCAGGCCAATCAAAAGAAGAATATTAGGCAAAAATATTACCTCAAAGAGTTCATCTGATACAAGTCCCATCCGATGAGAATATATTATCTTTGAATTATCGTTAATGGTTGAATGAGTTCTGGGACACCCAAGAATATACCCCTAAAACCATTTCAAGCAATTAAGCATGTAATTTATTGAAGTAACTTAATTTATGAGCTACTTAATTAAGGTAATGGTTCAAGGTTCTACAATTTGAAGATGCACCTTGAGATTCAGGCATGGCACGAGCAAAGCATCATTACCTGATTTATATTTAGCCAAACAAGTTCAAAGTTAATGAGTCAATTCTCTTTGATTAATATCACACTTCGAAGAGCAAGATCATGATAAAGTTACCATCAATGATACATTTAACAACAACTGGGCCAGATATGCCTGAATAAGAATCAGCACTGATAAATAACTGATTTAGCAGGTATTGTGGGATGCTAATATTAAATGCTTATCATATATATGCTATTTGCAATGATCTAAGTCTTGATCACCTTTATATTATAGTCATAATCATGAAGATGGAAACAACAACAACAACAACAACTATTACTAGGAGTACTCCTGCTGCAATATATAAGAGAAGAAATTAATACAACAGCTAGCGAGGCAACTTAGAAATTAGGAGACTTTGTGGTTATGGATATTTTCACTCCTCCCTATTAGGTCTCACAAATCCAGATCTAACCCATAAAAACACTACACAAAGATTACTCCATTCAAACATTTACATTAAAATAAACCCAAAATCAACAGAGAGAACAAAAATCCAGTTGCAGAAAGTAAGCCAAGACCAGAAAATAATAGATCTAGCAAAATGACAGCATATAACAGACCCAAATAAATAAAAAAAACCCACATTTAAAAACAAACCCAAAATAGGCCCTAATTCTTTCCCACACGCTTACAGATCTAAAACACTGTAAAAAAAAACACAGATTTGGAAGTGTAAAGCATGGGTTTCGGGGATATTTTAACTCTAGACAGAGCATAATGGCATAAAAGAGTTCAGATAGCAAAAATCCTAATATTTCAGATAAGCTTGTTTGGGTAAGCAAAATTAAAATGCATTTATGTACGGAAAATAAACAAACCTAGTTATGCATATTCACCAATCACCGAATCAATACGAACCCAGACCTACTAATTTTCACACAAGCCCAACAATTCTAAACCGCAACCAGATATTTTTTTTAAAGCACAAGTTTCAAATTCAGACAAGAAAAATTAGGCAAAATAGCAACGAGTGCCTTACATTACTTCCTTTCTAGGTTTCATACATGAGCTTTCAGTTACCACACTCAAGCATGAACAGTCTCTGGCAGATCTAGCTATTAATAACAAATCATGAGAAATAAAAGAACCAAAACGTAAACCCTAAAAAACTTTAAAAAAAAAAAACCCATGTTTAACAAAAAAGAGCAGATCTAGCAAAATAACTGCATATACTCTATACCCACATAAGATTTGTTCAAAGGCATTGCTGAGAGAGAGAGAGAGAGAGAGAGAGAGAGAAGAGAGACTTACCGATCGAAGTCCAGCCAGGGGCGATGGCGAGAGAGAAAGACAGCAACAAAATTTGAAGGAGAAGGCTAGGGTTACATGGCTCAAGGGGGAGAAAGAGGAGAGGAGAGCAGAGAGATAAGGTCGGGCTTCTAATCACACGGGGCCCGAGGGGTTAAAATTTTTTTTATTAAAACCGGGTACCAGGTTTAAAATTCGGTACCTGGGTTCTAATACCATAACCGGCCCAGATTGGACCAGGTTAGGGTGATGCGCTTTCTGGCCTAGATGAACAATCTTAATTGGATGTATCAACTTCCATTTCTTGTAATGAGTTTGATTATTTTTTTTACGCTAATGGTTTTTGAAATCAGTTTCTGTCAATTCTTCCAGGTTTGTAAATATCATGTTGATTCTGGACACTCTAAATGGTTAATGAGAAGGAAAAGACCAAAATCTCAGTTTTGTGCATCTCTTTTTTCTTTTGAAGGGGAAAAATTGTAGCTTTTTGTATCGTAGAAGATGGAAATGTTAGTGCTTCCAAAGAATGGGTAGCAATTTGTTTGAAAAATGTCAATGATTTGTGTATGCTTTTTTGGATGTCCGGTCGATTATCTTCGAATATTAAACTTTTGTAAGTTTGTTCCAATCTTTTGCCAACTAGTATCATCTATACTTGTAATCAACATATTTATCTTTTCATTGTTCTCGTTTTTGACCTTTGAATCGCTGATTTGGTGGAAAGCATATACTATTTTGACCAAGGAAAAAAGAAATTGATGATATCTATTTGGTTGCCTAGAAAGTAGTATTGCAATGATCTACTTCCTTGGATGACAATATGTCATGAAAAACAACAAGTAGTCGACTAGAAGTGGCGACAAAGTGGAAAAATAGCAACAAAAAAAGAAAAGAAAAGAAACAAACAAGTAACTTATTGACCGACAGAAAGGGACGATGAAGTGGAAAGGAATGGATAAAACACTACAAATGACAACAGGCTAGGTTTGGGGGATTGAGATAGTGGGAAAGGAACGAGAGGACTATAAAAAAATGAGATTCGAAAAAAAAAACTGCAGTGTCACGTTAGTCTGTGGGATCCCTTTGTGTCCGTAGCGAGACTCAACAAAAACATGGTCAGAACCCTGGATACCACTCAATCCAAGTTTCAAACCTCTTCTAGTTATGGGTAAATCTTCAGGGGCTATATCTCAAATAAGTGATTTTATCCTCCGGAATCCTACTAGATGGAATCTACCACTATTGGAAAACTATTTCTATCCGTCAACCATAAACAATGTAATCCAAATCCATCTCCCACCAGAAGAAATAGAAGACTCTTACATCTGGCTAAATGATCCATAGGATTGCTTCTCAATCAAAACTGCCTTTAAACTAGACACCTCAAGCCATCTAAATGCTCCATCTTGTCTAACACCCTCAGAATGGAAGCATATTTGGAAGCAAAGTGTCTATGAAAGGCTCAAGCTCTCCTTTGGAGACTCATATGGAACACACTCCCAACAAAGGCCAACCTAGCTATATTCTCAAACAACAGCCAACAAGGTGACTGTCCATGCACCCTATGCAATCCTTTCCACAACAAACTCCTTCTCACATGCAACCTTTATCTTCCATCAATCCAAATTTATCCTTCTCTAACAGTTTCATTTTAAATTTAAACTCACATGAATCAAATTACCTACCCATTTTGATATTGCTCCCATACCCACTGCTTTATCTCCTCAATTGGATAATGCTTAATTTCAAATATCTTCCGGCATACAGCATACTACTACAGCTTGCATCTCCTCTCTTATCATCTTTATCTCTACTTGCCCATACTTGCATGATCACATGTACACAAACAGGCTTTCTCCGTCCAAAACAATTTCTCAACTTCAAACTATTTTACTCTTCTAAATATCTACTCACAACCCTTCATTCACAGCTTACTGTTTCTGAGGCCACGTTTATTCTCAAGCTTGTACTTCCACTTAGTGGTGCCATGCTATGTCATGAGATGAATATACTGCACTCTTGGCTAATGATATTTGGACTCTATACCCCCTACCTCCACATCATTTGGACTAAATGGGTTTACAAAGTAAAATGAAAGGCAGATGGTAGCATTGAACCCTACAAAGGAAGGCTTGTAGTAAAAAGGCTTCAACAAATTGATGGCATCTATTTTTTTTTAGATGTTTCGTCCTGTTATTAAACCCGCCTCTGTCAAATTGGTGTTGGCATTGACTGTGCAATTTTGGTGGAATATAAGACAATTGGATGTATTTAACGCCTTTTTACATGGACATTTACTAGAAGAAGTTTACATTGAGCAACTCCAAGGATTCATTAATCTAGATCATCTTGAGTATGTGTGTCACCTCCATAAGGCATTATATGGCTTGACACAGGCACCTTGGGCTTGGTACACTCGCATATTTTAGTGTATTCTTAATCTCGAGTATGTGGCTTCTTAGGTGGAGACATCACTATTCACATTTCATCGTGATAAAATTCACTTATATATTTTGATTTGTGTTGATAACTTATTGGTCACGGGTACACATGACTCATTTATCTTCTCATTAATTACCAAGCTCAAGATTGAACTTGCATTAAAGGATCTTGGGTCTCTTGGCTATTTTCTTGGCATTCAAGCTACTAGGATGCACACGGACTTCATCTATGCCAAAACAAGTATATATTAGATATTTTACATAGATTGGGCTGGTGACCTTGATGATTGTCGCTCGACAACAGGATATAGTGTTGTCCTAAGATCATGATCTCTTATCTTGTGGTTTGCTAAGAAGCAACCTATGGTATTTTGGTCTAGCACTGAAGTAGAATATCGTGCATTAGCCTTTACAGTGATTGAACTTTATTAGAGATCTTCGGATCTCTTTACATTCTTTTCCTATTATTTGGTATGACAACATTAGTGTCTTGGCTTTTGCTTCTAATCCTATATTCCATGCACAGACAAAACATGTTAAAGTGGATTTTCATTTTATTGGTACGAAAGTGATTAACATGGATGTGTGCATTAAATTTATTTCTAACAAAGATCAAGTCGCCAATATTTTTAACAAGGGCTTGACATCTAATCGGTTTTCTTTTCTCAAGACCAAGCTCCACTACAAGAAAAGAGCCTTTTTCTAGCACCAAATTTCGTCGCTAATATCCTAGAAAATCGTCGGAAATACTTATTTCCGTTGCAATTTCATTCGACGCATGTTGGTCGGAATTGTATGCTTTTTTCTTTTTTTGCGTAAAATCAGAGAATGTAAAAAATCGTCGCAATTAGTTATCCTTTTCCGGCGATTATTGGTCGCCGCAATCATCTCTATAATCGCCGCAATTAACTGTATAGATCCACCACCACATTGTTGGAAAAAGTTATTTGCGGCGAAAATTTTCCTCGCAATAGGTTAAATCTTCGCCGCTAATAGTGAGATCTTTTTCTCGTCCAATCCCTAAAATCACCGCAATAGGAGATTTCCCAGCGATTCCATGTTCGACGCAACTTATTTGCGACATACAATAATCGTCGCAAAAAGCTATTTTTGACGATAAATAGTCATTTGGCAACGACTTAAAGTCGTCGCAAATAATCTTTTATAGAAAAAAAAAAAAAAAGAACTAGTGAAACGTTTCACTAGTATTCCGAACCATCAAGCAATTATTATTATCCATATGATATCTTTTTATAGTATCATCAATGTGGATTAACTTCACACATAAAACAGATGAACTAAAACAAAAAAGTTCTAGCAGAGTATTATGTGATTGAAACACATGGAAACTTTGCATCCGATCATCTTCTCATATCCATTTTGATAACCCTAAACACAATCTAGCTAGGAAGAAACAAAGCGCGCATCACATGAGGAGCAAACACCTGATCCCTCAATGCAGCTTGCTCTGTTGGAAAACTCACAAGGGAACACATGAATGATCCAAGCATGGAAACAAAAAAGAAAAAAGGATAACACCTCATGGACATGACCTCCGGAAAAAATAATCTCAAAATAAATTATGATGCTGCAATCAAACATGCGGCACCAATCTTTTACTGCTCCAGTTTGCCAAAATGCAGATGGAGAAATCCTACACATGTGGACAAGATGCTGCCTGACCATTAACCCCACAGTTGGAGAAGCAATTGCAACTCTACTAGCAATTAATCTCAGAGACCCACTTGTTAAATCTCAGAAACATTTCAATGGACTTAACAATTAATCAAACGCAAATTTTCAAAATCTTACTCCTTGAATTTACCACCATTACATTATGCTAAAAGAGTATACCACCTTGTACTTTGGACATTATTATAAAAGAGCAAGAACTTACAACTATCAGTTGCAATTTTTGCTCTATGTTAGATTTATGCCTTCATTAAGCCAATCAATACCATTGAGCAAAAGAATGGAGAACACATAGACATAGATATATTTATTAAAATTAACTCAACTAAAAATATTTACATAAATATGTCTTAAACTAGATCTAAGAGTTGAGTTTTCATCGTATTAAAAAGTACTGAATGGATAAGATCAACTCATTTATTCACCATAGTTGATTTTGTTCCTTCATTTACTTAAAATAGCATGTTGATTGATTTTTTTTCATTACATGCAAGTTAAATACATTGAGCTCTAGGAAGATGTTCTTAATTATAGCTTCCACAATCAAATTTTCTTTTAAAATCTGACATGTTTATCAACGAGTCAATTGTTGATTTAGGTTGCGTTTAGATGTTGAGTTGAGCTCAGCTGAACTCAGTTCTTTATGAATAATAATGAGTTGAGTAGTGGAGAGAGTTATATAAGATCAATCTAAACTAAATTTAAAGTGTGTTTGGATGTTAAGATAAGTTTAGTACTTTTTATGAGAAATTGAAAAAGGTTGTGAGTCTCACGTATAAAAATGTGTCAAGTTGAAAAAGGTTATGAGTTTCACGTATTAGGAGATTTTGAGTTGAGATAAATTTAATAATTTGAGAGTTAAGTATTTAAATGTTAGACTTAATTTAAAATTAGACTGAACTTAGTTGAGTTTTTGAAACCAAACATAATCTTAGTAATTAATCTTGAAGTTGGGCACGGTGTTTCTTTCTTTTCAACTTTAGAGCCCCCTCAACACTTATTTGGCATCTTGGCGCTAATTGATAGGGTTGGGATGCCAAGACTCTGTCATTAGCATTCTATAGTTTTCAATATTTTTGTTTTGCTTTACTTATTCATGTTATATTTATTTTCTTTTTCCGTAAGTGTGGATTATAACATATAAAAGTCTTTTTATTTTATGAAACTTATTGTAATGAAAAATTATATTTATAGTCTTAGGATATGCAAATCTCGTACATTTCATTTGAAAAAAGAGAATAAATCCGAAACGCACATGAAGAAATAATTTTTTAATGGTTGACCCAATTTTTTTCAAATGACACATGCAAAACTTGCAAACTATAAGACTGTATATAATATTATTTTATTGTAATATCCAACTGTTTTGCATTAATGAAAGTAATATCAATAAAAAATAAGTGGTGTGGAACTATCATTACTAGCGTTCCAAACGTTTAACCGGATTAAAAATTTAATTATTTATTTAAAATTTAATTATTTAGAGCATTCTCAGCCAATACTGCAAATGTACATTTTCCCTATAATTTGTGGAAAGTTTTAGGGATTTGGTTAAAATCCTCCTATATCCGAATTTCTATTTTAGAGAAAATGTTAAGGGATGAACAATGATTCCTCAAATATAAAGAATTACTATTCATCTTCTAAATCATTTTTTATCAATATTTTATTTTTATAAATCTTCTTCCAATCATTTACACTTTCTATCATACTCATATTTGTTATAGTTTTAAATAATAATTTTAAAAATAATTTAAATAATTAAGAAAATATAAAAAATTAATTTTAAAAATATTATCATACCCACAAAAAAATAATTTAAATTTTTATTTAAAATATTCATTAGAGAATATTTCAAAACATAAGAAAAAATATTGAATAGTTAAGTTTGTAAATAGAAGTGAGAGAAAAAACTAATAAAAAAAAATATTATTTTAATAAAATAAAAAAATGATAAAAAATGAGATGTAGGAAAATTTTAAAATATCGTAAAATTTAGAAAAATATTTTAAAAAATATAATTTTTAACTAAATTATAGAAAATTTTGAAGGGAACGGATGAGGATGACCTTATATCTTCAACAAATTACTAAAATATTCCGGACCCGACCGGGTTGTTCTGTTGGATGCATTTTCACTTCGCGAAATTTCTCATATCTCATGCGGACGGTTGCGTGCGTGTCCCCTTCTCCATCTTAGCACCGTTACAGGGGCCGCACACACCGACCTCCCCCCATCTCTCTCGCTTTTTCTCAGAGAATAAGAGATTCTCCCTTTGAATCATCGGTCCAAACACGCTCTCTAGTTGTAGTTCTTGTATCGAGGCCAGATACTTCTGCGGATATGGATCAGGACCAGCGGGGCCAGGTCGGTCGGGAGAGATCCCCGTTGTCGATGGAGGAGTCTCGGGAGGATCGCCGGATAGATTCCGAGAGCACAGGCGAGGTCCCTGTCCGGATCGAGCTCGAGATTGGTAGTGGAAGCGGTAGTGATAGCAAAGAAGTGGACAATAAAGAGGTCGGCAATGTGGGTTCGTTGGACAATGGTGGCAGTAGCTCTCCAGGTTTGCGAATTCTTCTTAGTTAAGCTTTTGTTTGGTTTGCGAGAAAATAACACACGAAACTCTGCAAATTATGTTCCATACTGCAATTAGATTGCGAACTTATTACATTGTTTCCTGAGAAAACAGTTTATTTTCGTATTCTTCTAAGTGTAATTCCTTGTTTTCTTTACTGTTTGAAAACTTTTGGGCTAGCCTTGACTTGCACATCGAGGTATAGAGCTGTTTTAGGGTGAACTTCTATTGCGGGAATTTCGAATTTGGTTGCTAGGGGTGTTTTTATGTCATTTTTAAGTATGTTGTTCAAGTGTTGTTTCAACTGGCAACTGCTATTTTTGAGATTGGTTTTTGAGAAGGTTTAGGAACCGAACAGGTAAGTAATCAATTATCCATTCGTCTTTTCAATAAGGGCCAAATTATCGTATGCCTGACCCTTTTTGACTGACGCCAGAAATGGAAGACAATTCTAAAATCTTCTCCTGCTTCTTCAGAGTGGAAATGGTTGGATGACCTACGGATATTTTTTAATAGTACTTACGGGTATGTTGATGTGGGATTAGGGCAAATACGGTTTTGAAGGGACAACTGGTTTTTTACTACTACCCTTCCAGTCTTTGACACGAATTGAAACTGAAGAAAGAGAAGCTCTTATTGAATAAATCAAATATTACAGAGAGAGGTGCTTTGTTTTTATACATGAGCATTGAGACTAGCTGCTGAACTGATACAACTGAAACTATGAAAACAATTGAAACTAACTGACAGTTAATTGACACATAAGTGCTGACATGAAACTAAATAGTCTTCTATATTATATAATTCTTGAAGATGAGGTGGAATGCTGGGTTAGCGGGCTTCTAATACATATGAGAGATAGAGTGGTGTTGTTTCCATCATTCAACGATTAACTGAAATTAAGACTATGCTGGAGAGGCTAAATAAAGTAAGGCCGGTGGTCACATGAATTAATTCCATATAAGATAGTCTTCTGAAGGATGATCTTTTCAACTGAAATTTTTAACTATATCACTCAAATAGGTGGTAATCATTCTATAGACATTGATTTGGTAACTGGGCTATATTCCTAAAGGTGTCTGATTTACATCCTCAGTTTTGTTGTAAATGAAGTGTTTTCAATTTCTTGTTCACTAAAGCAATAGAGAAATTTTAAGTAGCTATGGACTACAGACACATGGTTCTTTTATCTTATTATAGGATGCCATGCAATAAGAATTAGTACTTATGTGAATAATTTTTATAGCAATTTGGTGATACGATGGGAATACTACATCATCCATACTCATGGAGTATTTAATAATTTTTGAAGGCATTTTGTGAGAGGAATTTTTCTTGCCAATACATCATATTGAACATAAAGGAGCCATCCTCCAAACTTCTGAGTTCCTATGACTTCCAAAACAATTTCGTTAACATGCCAAAATGTATACCACTTGCTGAGGCTTCACTCTCCCAATGTTATAGAACACCAATCCAATGTTATAACATGCCACTTTTTCAAATCATTTGCTGTTAAGATCTTTCCTATAACTTTTACTTAAATATATAAAAAAGATCTTTCCTAATGGTCCTGTGTACTTGGGCTTTTGCCTATCCTTATGATCAATAAAATCTTATTTACCGATAAGAAAAAAGATCTTTCCTAAAGACTGATTAAAAAAATCTTTCCTAAAGCACACGTCCAGACAAAACAAGCTACCTTTGAGGGCATGTTGTTTCTCCAAATACACATATAAGGAAATAAATGGACCAATAGAAAGAATGAGCACATTGAAGAAAGGATTTAAACTCAAAGATCCGTCTGTTGGACAGGATCCAACAAATCTGGTTCTCACTGCCTCCCTCTTCACTTGAAGGATCTCAACCTGTTAAAGAATGAAGAGAACGACTACATTTCTCTAATTGTGGGCTAATCTAGTAAAAGGATCGTCCTATTGGGGCAAATTGTCACAAATCTGCAAGTGTTATGCTACTGAAGCCTCCCTATGTTGATCTAATTAATTGAAGAAACTTTGGAAAAATAGTCTTCAAGGGCTGGTCCTGTACCACGTGTCATACTAAAATCTAATTTCTAACCCATCATTCACCTTGCGTATGGTAAAACTAGAGACCGTAAATGATTTAAAGTTGAAAGTTCTAAACATTGGTAGGATTCTTTGCAAGTAAATTGAAAGCTCTAAAAAATAATTAAAAGTTATGGAATACTCAATCTTTTGGTGATGTAGGAGACCGTAAAAAGTCCATGCTAGAGGAGCTTCAGGAGGTAGAGAGGACTCAGGAGGGGAGGGCTCTTTCTATAAAGGAAGCATCTCGAAAGGCTAAGCTAAAGGCAGAATTAGAAAGGTTGTGTTATTGGAGGAGATCTCTTGGCGTAAAAAATCAAGAGCTTTGTGGTTGAAAGAAGGAGACCGTAGCACAAAGTTCTTTCACAGAGTGGCCAACTCCCATAGGAGAACTAATACCATTGAGATGTTGAAAATAGACGGAGTGGATTGTACGGAGGCTCCGGTGATTAGGGAGTATATTGTGGGATTTTTTGGACACTTACTTTCTGAACAAGTGGGATGAAGGCCAAAACTTGATGTACTAGTCTAGTCCATTGATCCACAACAGGTTTCGTGGCTGGAGCGGCCCTTTGAGGAGCAAGAGGTCCACAACGTGGTAAGGAGCATGGTCAAAGATAAAGCACTAGGCCTCGATGGCTTTTCCATTGGATTTTTTCGAACGTGTTGGGATGTGGTGAGGGCAGATTTAATGAAAGTGTTCCAAGAATTCTTTTCAGTTCGGAAATTTGAGAAAAGCCTCAACGCCACATTTATAGCACTTGTTCCTAAGAAGATTGGGGCCTTGGAGGTGAAGGATTACTGGCCCATTAGCCTTGTGAATGGGATATATAAGATTATTTCTAAGGTGCTTGCCAATCGCTTAGGTGAAGTTTTGGAGAGGATCATTACAAAACCCCAAAATGCTTCTGTTAAAGAGGCAAATTATGGATTCAGTCCTCATTGCTAATGAATGCCTAGATAGTAGGCTACAATCTGGCCAGCTGGGAATCCTATGCAAGTTAGATATGCAGAGAAGGTGTATGATCATGTTAACTAGGAGTTTTTACTCTATGTGCTTGGTAGGTGCGATTTTGGGGAGAAATTGTGCTCGTGGATTAGATGGTGTATTTCAATGGTGAGTTTTTCAGTATTGGTGAATGGCAGCCCAAATGGTTTCTGTAACAGCTCTCGAGGACTAAGACAAAGAGATCCTTTGTCTCCACTCCTATTTGTTCTTTTCATTGAGGCATTTAGTAAAATGATTCTAGCCTTGGTGAACAGTGGCTTTATTGAGGGATTCTCGGTGGGTAATCCCAATAGGGGCACCATTAACTTATCTCACTTATTATTTGCAGATGATACACTGATTTTTTGTGTGGTAGAACAAAACCAAATTCGAACATTGAGGGCATTATTACTTTGTTTTGAAGCGGCATCCGGGTTAAAAGTGAACTTTGATAAATCAGAATTGGTGCCAGTGGGCAATGTTCGCAACATCTGGTAGCTAACTAGTATCCTTGGATATAAGGTTTCCTCTCTACCCATGAATTACCTTGGCCTTCCTTTGGGGGCAGTTGTAAGATCTATATTGATTTTGGATACAGTGGTAGATAAGATTGAACGCAAATTGACAAGTTGGAAGAGATCACATCTCTCGAAAGGTGGTAGGATCACCCTTATCAAAAGTACTCTTTCTAATCTACCAATATATTTTTTATCTGTATTTTCAATGCCTCTAGTGTAGCGAACTGTATTGAGAAGTTGTATCGTGATTTTCTTTGGAGTAGGATAGGAGAAGAATTTTAAGTATCATCTAGTCAAGTGGGATAATGTATGTTCTCTAGTCTCTTCTGGTGGGTTGGATATTTGAAATTTGAGAATTTTCAATAGAACCTTGCGTGGGAAATAGTTGTGAAGATATAATACGGAACCGGAAGCCCTATGAAAGTCAGTGATTGAATGCAAATATGGAGGCATGTTGGGGCGGGGGGGTGCACTAGGGAGGTTCACGGGGTTTATGGAATGGGAATTTGGAAACAAGTAATGCTATATATAGTCATGGAGTGCGCAAGCGCTGTGTAATCGTTTTGAAAAAGAGAGGTTCCCTATTAAAAAATTAGTTTTTGTTCATGTGAGTCCCGTATTTACTTTTTTTTTTTTTTCAAAGGGATTGCGCGGTGCTTATGCATTCCACGACTGCAAATATCATTTCTCTTTGAAAACACATTCGAAGAGGGTGGGGGATCTTTAATTGGCATACTATACTGGTGTTGGGTGATGGATCTAGAATAAAATTCTGGACTGACTTGTGGCGTGGAGATGAAGCCCTAAAGAATTCATTCTCATCAGTTTTTAGGATTGCAGGTGAGAAAGATGCTTTAGTGGCTAATTGCTTGGAGTTATTTGCGGACCTAGTCCAATGGAGCGTGAATTTCACTAGAGCTGCCCAAGATTGAGAAGTTGACAGCATTGAGGAGTTCTTTGGTCTTCCATACACCATGATGCCGAGAACCCAAGGAGTAGATAAGATGTGGTGGATACCCACAAGTAAAGGTAAATTCTCGGTCCGTTCTTTCTATAAGTCGCTTACACAACCATAGAATACACAATTCCCATGGAGAAAGATATGGAGAAACAAGGTGCCTCCCAAAGCGGCATTTTTTGTATGAACAATAGCATTAGGTAAGATTTTGACGACAGATAATCTACGGAGACGTAGGTGATCATAGTAGATTGGTGCTGTTTGTGTAGGAAAAATTGTGAAATTGTGGATCATTTATTGTTGCATTGTGAGGTGGCTGGAACGTTATGGAAAGAGGTGTTTAATAAAATGGAATTAGCTTGGGTTATGCCTGTTACAGTTACAAAGCTCATGGCCAGTTGGATAAATCTACGAGATCTCCCACAAATCTCAGTGGTGTGGAAAATGGTCCCAATTTGTATCGTGTGGTGCCTATGGAAGGAGCAAAATGGCCGGACATTTGAAGACAAGGAGCGCTCACTAGAAGAACTTTGATTATTTTTTGTTAGCACTCTTTTTCTTTGGGCCATAGTTGTAGATTGTTGTGGCCTCGATTTTCACATTTTCTTGTTTCTATTACTTCTCTCTAAATAGGTGTGTCCTTTTATATACCATCTTGTGTACTTGGGCTATGCCTATTTATATCAATATAATCGTTTACTTATAAAAAAAGAACTGGAGACATCCCCCCAGAGTTCTTTTATGATGGTTCTCCACAACCAACCCCATAAGGCCCTACCGCTCAGATTAGTCAAGCTCTGCATAGGGTGGGTGAGTTACGATAGATTTTCACGAGTGCCAAGTCCCACATTGGTTCTTTGTAGGTGTAACTGGACTTTATAAATGATTGCAAGAAGTTCTATTATTTTATATAATTAAGACAAGATTTTATTGAAAAACATGGGTAGTATATGAGTTTTTTTTTTTTCTTAGATATATATACCTAATAAGAAAACATATAAAGATGAAGAAAGTTCTGAAAACTAGAGATAAAACTAGAACAATGGTGGACCATCAACCATTGGTAGAGGGTGTTAAGAAAGAGCTACTTGAAGTCCAGCATAGACTTCTCACAATTCTCAAAACTATGCCCATTCTATTATCTCAAAACTAGGCCGAAAGTTTTGATATACCAAAACCCTAGTTCTTTTTTTTTATTAGTAGAATAAGATTTGATTGATCAAGTAAATAGGCAAAGTCCAAGTACACATGAATTATACATGGATAACACCTAGTTACAAGATAAGAACTTGAAATATAGACAAGAAAATCATGGGAACCAGTCCCATTGAGGACAATCATAGAAGCCCACAAAAATAAAGTATGGAAGAAGAAACGTTTGAGATCATCCAATGAGTGTTCTTGATCTTCAAGACTCCGACCATTCCTTTCTAGCCAAATATACCACATGAGACATAAGAGAATCATATTCCGTACTATAGCAATTTGGTGATTACCCTGAAGTAAGGCTGTCACCCACCCTATATGGGTGGATTGCAGCCTTCTCCGCCCCTCGGCCCCGCTTGGGCGGGGGTGGCCATATGCCACCTTGCCCCCGCCCCCACCCCCACCCTTCAAAAAGGCCATTCATCCCCATCATACGGGTGGATGGATGGGGGGGTGGGAATCAGCTGCTCCTACGTTCCCAACAACAACAAAACCACCTAAAACAATTTCCTACGCCGCACCTTCCAGGTCCAAACTAAACCAAATAATGACAAATCATCCAACAAAAATTGAACCAAACAAAATAAAAAATAACAAATAAATCAACCAACCAACCAAAATCAAACAAAAATTTGAACCAAAATTGATTTGGGATTAGAGAACGTCGTGCGGCCGTGGGTCTTTGGTTCGCGACTAGAGAACCACGGGTCAGACTTGCCGACGATCTGCGCACTGTTTGCAACACAAGGAGAAGACGAAGAAGAAGAAGAAGAAGAAGAAAGAGGACATGAAGACTAGGGTTATAAATTAGGGTTTATATATAGGCGGGGCAGGTGGATATCCCATCCGCATCCCACCCTGCTTTGTTAAAAAAATTATCCACCCATCCTGCCTGACCGATACCATGCGGGCTGAGTGGGACGCATGGACGGACTGCATGGTACCGGGCAGAATAAGTGCAATGGATGGGCCCTAGTCCTACCCTGAAGGCCTCTCCAACTAGCAAGGAGATCTACCACCCTCCACCAAACACCTAATTTCTTAGGAATAGTGCAATGAATGTTTTTTTTTGATAAGTAATAGCTTTATTAATAACAATGTAATAGGCATAGCCCGAGTACACAGGGAGTATACACAAGAAACACCTAATACATTCTAGAACTTAGAAAAACGAAGACAAGAACGCGTTTACATCCCCTCCCTTCAGTACAATAGTAGAGAACCAGCTAATTAGAGTACTAATAAAAAACTTCCAAAATGCATCTCTATTGCGTTCCCGATCATTAAAGCACCGCTCATTTCTCTCCCACCAAATACACCACATAATACACAAAGGCAGCATTTTCCAGGCAGCTGCCACTTGGGGACAAGTATGCATTTGAAAGTTAGTCCAGCATGTTAGAAAATCCACCACTGCTTCTGGCATAACCCAGCACAGCCCAACCTTTCCAAACACACCATCCCATAGCACTTTAGCCATTTCACAATGAAGTAGAAGGTGGTTTGCTGATTCCGCTTCTTTCTTGCACATAAAGCACCAATCCACAACAATCATTCCACGCTTCCTCAGGTTGTCAATAGTCTGAATATTCCCTATTGCTGCTGTCCATACAAAAAAAGCCACCTTTGACGGAACATGAGCCTTCCAAATCCTCTTCCAAGGAAAGCCAATATGGTGCTGATTAAGTATCACTTTATAATAAGACCGAACTGAAAACTTCTTGGAGGCTGTATGATTCCAACAAAGTTGGTCCCTGCTCTGTCTTTTTAACACCACTGAATACAACTGTCTAAAAAATTCAGTAACCTCTTCTACTTCCCAATCCTGGACAGATCTGGAGAAGCCTACATCCCAGAGCACCACTTCATTGGAAGATACCATCACGTCGGAAACTGAAGCTTGCTTATTAGTTGCCAACCTGAAAACAGCCGGAAATGCTCGAAATAATTCAATATCCCCACACCAAACATCAGACCAAAATCTGATTTTTGAGCCATCACCAACCGAGAAGTTAACTTGTTTTAGGAAGCGACCCCAACCTTTCCTAATAAACTTCCATAAACTCACTCCATACGAATCCCTACTCTCCATGGTACACCATCCTCCCCAATCACTACCATACTTGCGATCAATCACCCCCCTCCACAATGCTCCCTCTTCCCCATGATATCTCCATAGCCACTTCCCCAACAACGCCTTATTGAAGCTACAAAGACTATGAATACCCAGACCTCCATCAGCAATCGGACGGCAGATTTTTTTCCAGCTTACTAAGGGAGTTTTGATCTCCTCTCCCAAGCCTCCCCAAAGGAAATCTCTATATAATTTTTCAATACGATTGGCCACACCAACAGGTAAAGGGAATAGAGAAAGGAAGTAAGTTGGAATATTAGAGAGAGTACTCTTAATAAGAGTAATCCTACCCCCTTTAGATAAGTAAATCCTTTTCCAAGCTGCCAACTTCCTCTCTATCTTCTCGATCACACCATCCCAAATATGTTTGGCCTTAAAAGATGCCCCTAACGGTAATCCCAAGTATTTTATGGGCAGCAAAGTAACTTTACACCCCAGAAATTCAGCCAAGTGATGAATATTATGAACCTCTCCCACCGGTACCAATTCCGATTTACTTAAGTTCACTTTTAATCCCGAGATGGCTTGAAAACATAGCAGAACAGCCCTCAAAATTTGAATTTGTTCCCCAACAGCCTCACAAAAAATGAGAGTATCATCAGCGAAGAGCAAGTGTGATATAGTAGAGGGGCCACTAGGATTGGTTCCCACTGAAAATCCCGAAATAAATCCTTCTCCTACCACTGCCTCCACCATTCGACTCAAAGCTTCCATAACAATGTCAAACAAGAAGGGAGATAAGGGATCCCCCTGCCTCAAACCTCTAGAACTCGGAAAATACCCACAAGGCTGTCCATTAACAAGAATAGAAAAGCGAACTATTGAAATACAGTGACTTATCCAGCCACACCACTTATCACCAAAACCGCATCTTCTAAGCATATACAAAAGAAAATTTCAATTTACATGATCATATGCTTTTTCCATGTCCAACTTACAAAGGACCCCCGGAGCTCCTTCCCGTATGCGACTATCTACACATTCATTTGCAATCAACACCGAATCTATAATTTGTCGTCCTTTAACAAAAGCGTTTTGAGAATTGGAAATGATCTTCCCCATCACTTTGCTCATTCTATTTGTTAACACCTTTGAAATAATCTTATAGACACTACTTACCAAGCTAATCGGGCGAAACTCCTTCAACTCCGAAGCACCCACTTTTTTTGGAATTAATGCAATAAAAGTGGCATTCAAACTCTTCTCAAACTTCTGAAACTCATAGAATTCATGAAAAACTTTCATCACATCCTCCCGCACAAAGTCCCAACATTCCTGAAAAAATGCCATAGTAAAGCCATCCGGCCCGGGAGCTTTGTCTCTCCGCATTCCACACACCACCCGATGCACCTCAATCTCTTCGAACGGCCTTTCCAGCCGGCTTTTTGAAGAAGCATCCACCGCTGCAAAGTTCAATCCATCTATCTTAGGTCTCCAATCTTCCGTCTCACTAAGGAGGGAACTAAAATACTGCACAGCATGCTCTTGGATCTCAGCAGGTGATGTAAGGAGATTATTTTCAGCTTTTAGCATCTCGATAGCGTTGTTACGTCTATGAGAATTAGCCATTTTGTGGAAGAAACTAGTACACTTATCCCCCTCTTTGAGCCAAAGAATTCTCGACTTTTGCCTCCATGATATTTCTTCCCTCAAAAGAACCCTCTCAAGTTCTATTTTTACTTCATTCAACCTAGTCACACTCTCCTCACTATCCCCATCAGCTTCCAAGGATTGGAGCTCATCCCAAAGGGTTTTTTTCTGCTGCTCAACATTCCCAAAAACCTCCTTGTTCCAAGTCTTCAAATCAGCTTTTAAAGCTTTAAGTTTACAAGCCAAAACAAAGCTAGGAGTCCCCACAAACTGATACAACAGCCACCAATTTTTTACCATATCGACGAAGCCCTCCACTTCTAGCCACATATTCTCGAATTTAAAGTGCCGTTTGCCCTCATGAATACCCCCACACTCAAGAATAATGGGGAAGTGATCAGATCCTATCCTTGGGAACCGTTTTTGGCACAACTTCGGATAATGAGCTTCCCACGACGAAGAAACTAAAAATCTGTCTAGTCTTGAGCTGCCTCTAGAGTTGGACCACGTATGTTCACCCCCCACCAACGGCAAATCCAGCAATTCCAAGTCGAAAATCAGTTGAGAGAAAGCCTCCATTGCTGCAGTTATTGAAGAAAGACCCGCCCTTTCACTTGGGAAACGCACAATGTTAAAATCCCCACAAATACACCAAGGAAGATCCCACATAGAGTATAACCCTGAGACTTCATCCCACATCATGATCCTATCCCGATCCCTAATAGGACCATAAACACTTGCTAATGCCCACGACCACCCATCTTCCACGTTTCTTAAAACACATGCCACCAAGTAATTTCCAATACACTCTTCTACCATCTTGACAACTCTACTATCCCACATGACTAAGACTCCACCCGAAGCACCTGAAGAGGCTAGATAAGACCAGCCTACAAAAGAACCTCTCCACAAGCTCCTAATAACATTTCTGTCCACAGTCACTAATTTTGTTTCTTGAAGACAAACAACATCAATCTTCCAGCTATGAATAATAGACCTGATGCGAAGGCGTTTGTTGACGTTATTGAGCCCCCTTACATTCCACGACATAATTTTAGGCTTCATTAACAGATATGGCATCCCTCCCCTTAAATCGATTCCTCCCTGAGGTACCCTCCTTATTGTCGTAATTAATGGAACAATGTAATCTTCTCAACTCCCGCTTCTTTTTCATAGAAGACTGCTCTGCCGTGGACCGACCAGCTTCAATAGCAACTAAAAGTGCCCTCAGTTGATCTTCATACCCCTCATAAAAAAGACCCACACAGCTTTGAATTTTCTCCACTTGTTTAAAGACCCAATCTGAGGTTTCCTCCGACACAATCTGAAGAGGAGTCATTTGTAATGGAGATGAACTATCCATCTCTTCCTCATAAACAGCTACTTCGAGTTCTGGCACCAAAACCATCCTAGCTTGCTCTTCCAGCACTTCTGAACAATTACCCCTCAGCTCTTTCAGACCTTCCAGCTCATTTTGTCGCTCAGAAGCCTCGCACTGTCCCTCACCATCCTCCACAATTTCCCCTGCCTCCAAAACCATCTGAAGCTCCTCCGAAATTTCCAATGTGCCTATCGGCATAGTCTGTGCCAATAGTGGGGGAGTTTGAGCTGATATCGGCTCCGAAACAAAGTCTCGGTCGTGAGCCGAGACTGTCTTGCCTTTGCTCCCGAGAGAGACGACTTTACTCCTCACGTTTGACTTCGGGATCTCCTTCTCTATTACCTTCGATTGAGTCTGTGTAGGATCCGAGACATTTGATTCAGCTCTTAGGCCAGAACTATCTAGTTTTGCCCCTCCGTGCTTAACAGCTTTTGCTACAGGCGGTATAACTTCCATCGAAGCTACGAGAGCCTGCGTCGACACCGTCTGAGGCTTCGCCGACGTCAGAGGCCCTGACCCACCCACCTCTGGGTCCGCCTCGAGCAGCGGCTTCTTCCTCCACACCAGAGCTTTCGGTTGATTGGGCATGGATCCGGAATAAGGTTTGGGCTGAGCCTTGTCTGCATCTTCAGACTCCAGTCCACTGCCCAGGCCCGACTTCGAGCCCATAACATCTTTACCCAAAACGCACCGTATCATCCCATTGACTCTAACAGCCATCTCTTCCAGCGCTACATGCATATCCCGCAAATCCTTCAAAATATCCTTATGCCCATACTCACCTCTGCCATCACCTTCCCGTCTCTGTGCACCTACCCCAACAGGAGCTTCCTCTACTCTTTTCAAGCTTTCCGAAGCAGATTTTCCCCCCACTCGAGGCATCTGTAGAGCCTCCAAGTAAGTCCGAGCTACTGAAGACGTCGAAGAAGGAAGGTCTCTCCCCTTAACACCTTCGTTGCTCACCTCCCTTACAACTGCTGCAAGCCTCCTCCACCCCATTCCTTCCCTTTCTCCAGGGATAAAGATGAATCTCCGACGTCCCTCTCCACTATATTCCACTAAGGCCAAGAAACACCCACGGGAATTGAAGCTCTTCTGTGCGATGTATCCCCTGTTACCATCTCTGTAAGCAGAATAAAACACCTTCCTTCCATGCTGAGAACATTCCTCCAAGGCCCTTAAAACCCAGCAAGCTGTATCCCAGCCCAACTTCAAAGTTTGTGATCCTTTCCATCCCCTCTCCGTGATAAGCACATCACGCCCCTCCCTCCTTATCTCAAACACCTTCGATTCAATAGCAATCCTTCTCATGACTAAGATAAGCTCTTACAATCTAAATACTACACTAGACTACATGCTAATCACCACTGGACTATGATAATCACCATAAGAAATTACCAACACAGCAGCAATGCACAAGCAAATAAAACTAAGAAGTTTATCAACCATAGACAACAAAGAGAAAATCAACCAGATGTGCAATGAATGTTGCTTGAAGGATCTTTTCAAAGGTTGCCTTCAGCTTGAATGAAACTAATGGAACACATTCATAACATCTTCATTTCGTACTAACATGCCCAAAATAAGCCATTTGGGCCTAGGGGCCATTTTCCATCTGGGCTTTCACATCCTCTAAAAGCATGGTTTCTTCAAGTGAAATTTGCAATCGGTTGCAATATTGACTAATCTTTTTGGAGATAAGCATAGATGTGACTAGTACTACCTTGGGTCGTTACAGCAATGAGACGATTTATTTTACTGATTTAGCATGTTTAACTTTTACTTATAAAAAAAAACATGTTTAATTTTTTCACGTAAAATGATAAATGGGAGCAAATTAAAGCTAAATGCCTTTTTCATATGATAATATAGATGAGGAAAAAACATTTTGTGTCGTTTTGTTATATATATATATATTAACTTGGACTAGTTGATTTTTGGCAATATTTTGATAGTGAAATTTGAGCTCCTTTGTTGATTTGGTCATTTTGCTATATATTGTACACGGTATGTATTTGTTTGGTTCAACTCTGCACCTTGGCTCAAATGGTAAATGACTTGACGGAATGGGGTAGGCCTTAGGTTCGAAACTGAAGAAACAGAAAGGATCTATTTGGCAATTTTTACTTAATTCTAGTGCATGAACTATATATTATGATGTATCTGGGTTTCTTTGTTCAGGGGTAGCAGGAATGTTTCTGAAGTAGACACATATCTGCTTGAGATATCTAACGTTGACAAATTGGAATCTTCAGGTCTGATTAAGTTGGAAAGATCAAAAACCGAGAGGCAAAGACATAACAACATATATGCTGAAGAGGCAGCTCAAATCTTTGATGACAAAATATCTGACCAGCAGAAGGTGAACTTTATATCAGGTTGCTTGATTTATGGTTACAGATAATGCATATTTTTATTTAAACCCCAAGGGGTTGGCCCAAGTGGTGAAGGCCTTGGTCTTGGGGTATCACTCCCTTCAAAGTCCAAGGTTCAACACCTCATGGGTGCAAACAATCATTTGGGGCCACACCTCCTGGTGAAAAATCAGTGATTTAACCAGTTTTGTGTAGGGAAACTTCCGAGGGTGGGGTGCATGGGACTGGGGTTTACTCTGCAAGGGTGGGTCCGAAGGGCTCTGCCTTGGAGAGGTTCCCCGACATAAAAAAAAAAAGATAATTCATATTTTTTATGTAATTTTCAAACTTTGCAGCTGAAACTGTTGACCAGAATGGCTACTGTAAAAGATGATGGAACAGTAGAATTTGAAGTCCCAGCAGATGTTGAATCACAAGCTCTTGGTGCTGGATCTGTTGGTGCTTACAATGATACTGTATATGATGAGACTCTAGATGCAACAGACCTTCAGTACATACCACCACTGCAAATAGTAGTGCTTATTGTTGGCACACGTGGGGATGTTCAGCCGTTTGTTGCAATTGGCAAACGTTTGCAGGTTTTGAGACATTTCTAATCATCACAAGATTATTTACCTTTTATTCCTGAGTTTATGTGTGAACAATCTTTCAAGCTTTTCACCTTTATGTCTTTTAATTGAGACATGTGATTACTTGTCAGCTTCAAAAGTGTTATAAACTATAACGCTCTGCCTAGTAAGAGTTTTGATGCTTTGGGGTATCTTTGTTTGGGAGGGGTTGGTAGGTGTTTTGGAAATGCATTTTTTTAAAACAGTATTTGGAAACTGCTTTTAGGGAGTTTGGTAGTGCTTTTCATGGGAACGTGTTTTGAAAAATGCTACCCAATGGACCCTAAGCTGTGTAGGTTTGATCTTTATGAATTTCTTGTAGTCCCATCCTCTTTATGTAATCAATCCTCAAAAAATTTATACATGAGGTGAAATTGTGTTGTCACACCCAAGACCTTATTAAGGGGTAAACATTTTTTTTTTTTGATAAGGGGTAAACATGGAATTTATTTAGTTTTTAGGTGCTTATTTTTTATTTTACTTTCGTAAGTCGATCTTATGGGTGGCTTTAAGTAGTTGTTAGAAAAGTTGCTTAGGACCTAAAATTAAGTTGTAAGAAGGCCTGATCCATTTTCTAATAGGAAAAGAAGAATATAAGAAAAATTAGAATCCTTGTTGGATAAAGTTTCCTCCTGAACGATCAGATCTGCCAACCCTTATCTTTACGGATTAAGCCCATAATTTAAAGGGGGTTTTGTGCCTATAATTTAGGTGAACCTCGTGAAGTCCAAGTTGGTCCCAATGGGGTTTGTGCATAATATAAGAGACTTGGCTAGTCTTTTGGGATGCAAGGTGCCGTTTCTACCCCTGAAATACCGTGGTCTTCCTTTGAGGGCTGCTTATAAGTCAAAGGCGATTTGGGATGGTATCATAGATAAGATAAGAGAGGAGGTTGGCAGGTTGGAAAGGATTTACTTGTCAAAGGGGGAAGAATCACATTAATTAAGAGTACCTTGTCAGACTTGGCAGGTCTAATAAGGGTAGGCGATTCTTCTGTTATGGGAGAAGATCAGAGACAAGATGGAAGAGGCAGGTGGTATGGGCAAGTAGAGGTAACTATTCTGAGGGAATTACGGGATATGCAGGATACGTTGGAGGAGATGGGTGCTAAAGTAAAGGGACTGATACGGTGTGTTTTGGGTAAAGAAGAGGCAGGGCTGGGCTTGGGGTGTGGGCTGGAGAAAGGGAAGAAAAATATAATGGGAATGGGCCAAGATGGCAGGCCCAAAGGAAAGGCCCAGGTCAGTGGCGTCGGGTCAGGGCCCGAGCCCTTCCTCCAGGCGGGTTCTTTCTGGAGAAAGAAACCGCAACCCGTGCAACGCACAGCGGGGGAGCTAGCGGCACTTACTCCGGCGAAACCTCAGGCGTCGAAGGCGGTGGTGACGGCGACGGAAGCATTGCCGTTGGAAGCAACGCCACAACCCCCAGTTCCAGTGATATCGGGGTCTCTGGAGGGATCCGAAACATCCATGCCGAGTCCGAAATTTGGGCAGCGGCCGACACAGACAAGAGCGGCGGCCTCTGACGACTCTGCGAAGCCATCGGCAGTGACGTCGTAGCAGCTGAAGGGTGTTTCGGATATTCCCTCAGTTCCCGTTGTACCGGGTTCTCAGGAGGGACCCGAAATCCGCAAGCCAAGTATAGATTTGGGGCAGTGTTTGGCACAAAGAAGGACGACGACTTATGGGGACTCTGAGGAAGGATCGACAGTGATGGAAATGGGAGAAATCGATTAAGGGAAAGGCCTGGAACTGATTACGGGAACTGGGCTACAACAGATTTCCACGGTGAATCATGGGATGCCTCCGAATTTGTCACTATCGGGCCAGGTCCATATGGATATGTATTTAGAGGGAGATAGATCAGATTCGATCGTAGTTGTGGAGTGTGGGAACACATCAGTGATAGAAGGGGAAGACCTATTGAAGGAGTTTGTTCCAAACTCAACAGAGGGGGTGGAGTACGTAGAAGATCCTACTCCAATATGCATGGTTCATCCTACTGTTTCTGAGGATTGGATATTGAAAAAGGTGGAGGAACTTCAAAATTGCATGGGAATCTCGTGTAAGGGCTACGAAGATCAGTTTTAAGGCACTAATCATAGCCATTGAGGCAGGACAACATGGGGCATGATTAAAGAGAGAGAGGGAGTTGAAGAGGTTGACGTGGTCCATCAATTATGACGGAAAGGAGGGGAGCGCAAGCCGTGGAAGAAACAAGGGGAGGGCTGGAACAGTTGATAAATGAAGCCCAGAATTTTGTGCTGGAATGTTAGGGGGCTGAACGAAATAAATAAACGTCTTCGAATAAGAGCTTTATTAAGGCAATGGAAAGTGGACATTATTTGCCTACAGGAAACAAAGTTAAAGCTTATCACTAGAAGAATTATTCGGAGCATATGGAGTTGTCAATATGTAGGCTGGCTGTATCTACCCTCGGAAGGGGCCTCGGGGGGTATTTTGATCATGTGGGATAAGAGGGTGGTGGAGAATATTGATGAGTTTGTGGGAGAACACTCGGTGGGGTGCTACTTTAAAAATTCTGAAGATGACTTTTTATGGGCATTTGTTGGGGTTTATGGTCCTAACTTGGGCAATGAGAGGAGGTTGCTTTGGGATGAACTTGCTAGCCTATGCACTTGGTGGGAGGTCCCATGGTGTATTGGTGGGGATTTCAATGTCACAAGATTTTCCAGCGAAAGATCAGGGGAGGGACGACAAAATCAAGATATGGTGGATTTCTCGAATTTCATTTTTGAGGTAGGTTTGATGGACCTACCGTTAATGGGAGGAGATTACACTTGGTCTAACAATCAAACTTGGTCAAGACTGGACAGATTTCTCATTTCTCCTTCATGGGAGACACATTTTCCAGAAGTAAGTCAGACTAGACTTCCAAGGTTATGCTCTGATCATTTTCCTATATTGTTAGACTGCGGTGGGGTGCAAGGGGGTAGAAGGCCATTCAAGTTTGAGAATATGTGGTTAAAGATGGAGGGTTTTGTGGACTTGGTCAAGCAATGGTGGAATTCATATCTTATTGAAGGTAATCCGAGTTATGTATTGGCTGGAAAGTTGAAAGCATTGAAGAAGGATTTAAAGACTTGGAATGAACAGGTAGTTGGTAATGTAATCTCGCAAAAGAAGAGTTTATTCCAGGAGCTACAAGGCTTGGAAGAAGTAGGGGATGAAAATAACAGAAAAGTTCAAGTGGTAGCTGATTTGGAAAGATTGACTTTAATGGAGGAGATTTCTTGGAGACAAAAGTCAAGGGCTTTGTGGCTTCGTGAGGGGGATAAAAGCACAAAGTTCTTTCACCGTATTGCCAATGCTCATAGGAGGTTTAACTCTATTGAGTCTTTGAACATAGAGGGAAATGTTTCCTCAGATCAGGCGGAGATAAAGGAGCATGTGGTTGGGCATTTTGAACATTTGTTGTCAGAACCTCATTCGTGGAGGCCTTCAGTAGATGGACTAGCCTTTGAGGTCATCGATCAAAATAGTATGGCTTGGGTGGAGAGACCATTCGAAGAGGAAGAGGTACATCAAGTAATTAAGAAGATGAATAAAGACAAAGCTCCAGGCCCGGATGGTTTCACTATGGCTTTTTTTCAGAAATGTTGGGAGGTGGTGCGTGAGGATGTAATGCTGGTTTTCCAGGAATTCTTCACTTTTAGTAGATTTGAGAAAAGCTTAAATGCTACATCATTGCATTAGTCCCTAAAAGGGTAGGTGCAAGAGAGGTACAAGATTTCAGGCCGATTAGTCTCGTGGGCAGCGTGTATAAGATACTTGGCAAAGTGCTGGCCAATAGGATGAGCACGATCATGGAGAAGATTATTTCCAAGTCCCAAAATGCCTTTGTGAGAAGGAGGCAAATTTTGGACTCGGTTCTTATAGCTAATGAATGTTTGGATAGTAGGATCAAGTCGGGAGCTCCAGGTATTTTATGCAAACTTGATATGGAGAAGGCCTATGATCATGTTAATTGGGATTTTCTGATATATATGCTGAGTAGATGCGGGTTCGGGGAAAAATGGAGGAAGTGGATGAAATATTGTGTGTCAACGGCTCGTTTCTCGGTTCTGGTTAATGGTGATCCAGTGGGCTTCTTTAATAGCTCACGGGGTCTAAGACAAGGTGACCTACTATCACCCCTTTTATTTTTCTTAGTAATGGAGGCTCTAAGTCGTATGGTAACAGCGGCAGTAGAAGGGGGATTCTTTTCAAGGTTCTCGGTGGGAGATATTTATTTCCACGACTCAACCATTATTTCTCACATTTTGTTTGCAGATGACACTTTGTTATTTTGTGAGGCAAATGCAGGACATATCAAATCTTTGAAGGCCATTCTACTTTGTTTTGAAGCGGTATTTGGATTGAAGATTAATTTGGCCAAGACGGAGATGGTTGCCGTTGGCAATGTTAGCAATATTAGAGGGTTGGCGAATATTTTGGGTTGTGGGGTTTCCTTATTGCCGTTGAAGTACCTTGGCCTCCCGTTGGGGGCTTCTTTCAAAGCTAAAAGTATATGGGAGGTGGTGTTGGAAAAATTTGAGCGTAGGTTGGCCGGGTGGAAGAGGTTGTATCTTTCTAAAGGGGGGAAAATCACACTCATCAAGAGTACCTTATCCAATCTCCCCACATACTACTTATCTTTATTTCCCCTACCAGCTAGTATTGCTTCTAGAATAGAGAAGATCCAACGTGATTTTTTGTGGAGTGGGCTAGGAGAGGAGTTTAAGTTTCACTTAGTAGGGTGGGATCAGGTATGCTCTCCTTTGAGAGATGGTGGATTGGGGGTTCGGAATGTGAGGGCGTTCAACAAGGCACTATTAGATAAATGGTTGTGGCGTTACAACCATGAGAGGGGAACTTTATGAAAATGGGTGGTTGATATGAAGTATGGTAGGGAAAGGGGGGGTTGGTGCGCTAAAGAAGGGAGGGGGACGTATGGTGTGGGGCTATGGAAGTATACACGAAAAGGTTGGTGCTCCTTTGTTAGTAATACTCGGCTACGTTTGGGAGATGGTAGTAGGATCAATTTCTGGCAAGATGTGTGGTTGAGAGACACGGCCTTGAAGGATGCTTATCCTATGATTTTTAGAATTGCACGGGAAAAGGAAGCTATGGTGGCAGATTTGCGGGTTATTAATCAAGGTTCACAGGAGTGGAATATCAGTCTTACTCGAGATGCACAAGACTGGGAAGTGACGGTGCTGATGGAATTTCTGAATTTGCTGTACAACATCCCTATTACTGTCACAATGGAAGATATGATGGAATGACGACATTCTAGAAAAGGGAAATTCTCAGTAAGCTCTTTTTATGACTCTATTACTATGCATCAAAGGCAAAATTTTCCTTGGAAGAATATATGGAGGACTAAAGCACCTACAAAAGCTGCATTTTTTGTCTGGACGGCAGCTCTAGGGAAGATCATGACCATTGAGAATCTTAGAAGACGCGGCCTTATTATTACGAACTGGTGCTGCTTGTGCAGAAATAGTGGTGAATCGGTGGACCATTTACTGCTACATTGTGAGTTTGCCCAAGATATCTGGACTTATTTTCTTAGTAGAATGGGTATAGCATGGGTGATGCCGGGTAGGGTGGTTGATTTGTTAGCAAGCTGGAGAGGGATCACAGGGACACTACAGATTGCAGCCGTGTGGAAGATGGTTCCTATATGTATTTTCTGGTGTATTTGGAATGAAAGAAACGAGAGACTCTTTGAGGATCATGAACGTTCCTTGGAAGAGTTTAGGAGTTTTTTCTGGAAGACTTTGTTTTTGTGGGCCATTGCCATTGATTGGAATGGTCGCAGCTTCCATGATTTCCTTGTAACTGTTCCTAGTGCTTAAATAGGTGTAATCACATGTATACTTCTAGTGTACCTGGGCTATGCCTACTTTTATTAATGAAATAACTTATTACTTATCAAAAAAAAAAAAACCTTGTCTAACATTCCTACGTATTTTTTTCATTATTTCCCTTGCCTACAAGCGTGGCTAATTGAATTGAGAAGATTTTTCATGCATTCTTGTGGGGAGGAATTCGGGTTTTGTCTAACCTTTCTACGTATTTTCTTCATTATTTCCCTTGCCTATAGGTGTGGCTAATTGAATTGAGAAGATTTTTCGTGCATTCTTGTGGGTATGAATTCGGGTGTAGAACAAGTTCCACCTGATTAGTTGGGAAAATGTTTGAGCCCTGATTTCAAGTAGATGGTTGGAGGTCTAAAAGATGAGGATTTTTAATAAGACCCTTCTTATATATTTTGGTCCCCTCTTGGGGGCCCCTCATAAGTTAAAGCCGGTTTGGGATGGTGTTATTGAAAAGATAGAGAGGAGCTTGACAGAATGGAAAAATATATATTTGTCTAAAGGGGGAAGAATTACCTTAAAGGGGGAAGAATCACCTTCCTACATATTTTCTATTGTTATTTCCTTTGCTTGTAGGGGATTGAGAAGATATTTTGTTAGCTGGGATAAGATTTGTACCCCAATTTCCAGTGTCGATTTAGGGGTTCAAAAGCTAAGAATTTTTAATAAGGCACTCCTAGGGAAATGGTTATGGCGGTATCATAGGAGGGCGATGCCCTTTGGAGGATTGTCATTGATGCCGAATATGGGAGCATCTGGGGAGGGTGGCATTCAAATGAAGTGAGAGGCATGTGTGGTGTGGGATTGTGGAAATCTATTTGGAAAGAATGGGAGGATTTTGTTAGTAATTTTAGATTTGTGGCGGGTAAGGGATCTCTAATTAGATTTTGGCATGATATTTGGTGTGGGGATACAACTCTTAAGAATGCTTTCCCTTCTTTGTAGGATTGCATTTTGATCAGGATGCTTCTGTGGTGGATTATATGGACAACTCTATTGGCTCTTTATAGTGGAACATGAGATTTATTGGGAGGTGGGTGATATCTCTGATTTTTTCAGCATGTTGCATGATTCGAATATTGATAGTGGCAAAGAGGATAGGTTGCTATGGATTCATCCCTAGAACAATAATTTTTCGGTTAGATGCTTGTATAAGGCTATTTGTCGCCACTTTCCTTGGAAGTGCATTTGGAGGAGCAAGGTGCTTCTCAAGGTTGCTTTTCTGGGTTGGCTGGCTTCTCTTGGGAAAATATTGACGACAGATAATTTGAGAAAGCGGGGTTTCATCATTATGGATTGGTGCTTAATGTGTAAAAGGAATGGAGAATCCATGGACCACCTACTTCTCCATTGTGAGGTGGCAACGGTTCTATGGGATGAGATCTTTAATGGGATTGGTATTGCTTGGGTAATGCCTAGAAGGGTGGTGGATTTTCTGGCTTGTTGGAGAGGTATCCAGGGTAATCACCAAATTGCTGCTGTTTGGAAGATGGTTCCCGTATGTCTTATGTGGTGTATTTGGCTTGAGAGGAACAATCATGGTTTTGAAGATAGAGAACGCTTGTTGGGAGAGATTAGAGATTTTTCCTTTCATACATAATTACTTTGGACATCTGCTATTGTACTTGATGGGGCTTGTTTTCATTATTTCATTGTTGTTTTTTCTAGTTCCGAGCTTGTAATGAGGTGTTCTCTCTTGTATACTCCCTGTGCACTTGGGTTATTCCTAATTACTTGGTTTAATAATCTTATCCTATAAAAAAAGGAAATGGTTATGGCTGTATTCTTTGGAAGGGGAATCATTTTGGAGGATCATCATTGAAGCCAAATATGGGAGTGATTGGGGGGGTGGGGGAGTTGGTACTCTAATGATGTGAGAGGTGTGCATGGTGTGGGGCTGTGGGGGTTTTGTGATTAGTGAGGGATCTCAGGTCAGTTTTGGCATGCAATTTGGTATGGTGATACAGCCCTCAAGATTGCATTTCCTACCCTTTTCAGGATTGCTTATGTTCTTTCGTTTTCGGTGGCAGATTATCTGGACAGTCTAGTGAATCTTATAATGGAATGTCTGTTTTCTTAGAGCTTCCCAAGATTGGGAAGTGGGTGATATTTCTGAATTTTCAAGTTGTTGTATGCTTCGAGCATTGGTGGTGGTGAGGTGGATAGGTTGCTTTGGATTCATTATGGGAACAAGAAGTTTGCGGTCTGATTCTTGTACTCGGTTATGTCAAGTCAAACCTATACCTCCTTTCCTTGGAGTGCATTTGGAGGAGTAAGGTACCTCCCAAGGTTGCTTTTTTTGGTTGGACAGCATCCCATGGGAAAAGTCTAATTGTGGACAATATGAGAAAGCGCGGACTCATTGTTTCGGATTGGTGCTATATGTGTAAAGTGTGGTGAATCCATGGAACATTTAGTAATTCATTGTGAGGTGGCAAGGGTTTTATGGGATGATGTTTTTAATAGGATTGGAATTGCATGGGCGATGCCTCGGCGGATGGTGGATCTTTTGGCTTGTTGGATAGGTTTCCAAGATAACCCCCATATTGTGTTTGCATGGAAGATGATTCCTCTGTGTCTCATATGGTGTATTCGGCTTGAAAGGAATGACCAGAGTTTTGAAGACCTGGAAAGCTTGTCGGAAGAGCTTAGATGTTTCCTTTTCTGTACTTTAGTTCTTTGGGCCTCAGCTATTGTTTTTAATGGGGCTAGTTTTCATGATTTTCTTGTATCATTTTCTAGCTCCTAACTTTGTAAGTAGGTGTTCTCTCTTGTATACACCTTGTATACTTGGGCTATGCCTTATTACTTGATTTAATAAAAATTTATTTCACTTATGAAAAAAGCCTACAATTTAGGACACATTTTTCGAAAACCTGCTGTCAAAAGGGTTAGGAGTTGTTTCAAAGTTCATCACAAAGGGAATCAATTTCTAAAAAAAGTAGGATTCCTATTCTGCTTCCAGCTTGGAAAATAAACCCATGAATCTAGTACTTCTTTTCTTTTAAAACTTGCGACCAGTTCTAGGAGAGATTCTAGGTGCTTATCCAAGTTTTTCTTTTTAGGAAACTAAGTCGTATAAGTAGACAGTAGTTGAAAACCCTATTTTCGTTGGCCTTTCTATAGCCCAAGAAAACTCAAGTATTTTCTTACAAAAAGGAGCTTAAACCTCATTATTCAACTCAATTATAATTAGGGGTGTAATAAAAAACAGGTTGAACCGACCGAACCAGACTGGTCCAGTACCCCTTATTAAGAACCGAAACCGGTCCGAAACCAATTTTCATATTTTGAAAATGAACCAAACCAGACCTGTATATATATTATATTAATTTTTTATATTATATACTAAATTGCTAAATAATATAACATTAAATCTTATTATTCATTTTTATTAATCTTATAACATAAAATTTGATATAACTAAAATTAATCTTATAATTTTTAATACAACATTTGATGTAACATATAAATTTTAATCTTATAACATAAAATTAATATGACATGAAATTTTATGTAGTGTCACACGTGTAAACGATAAACGGTAAACTTATGTAGAACAAGTATTAGAGGAACCAGATCTAAGTCTCAACTTATGTAGTGCTACACATGTAAACAATAAACTGGAAAAACTAGACCGGACCGGACCGAAACTGGAAAACCGAAAGTTTCGGTTTCTGTGATGAATCAGTCTGTATTGATTCTTAAATTTTCAAAACCGGTGTATATTGGTTTGGTTCCAAAATTTGTACAAAACCGGATTGGTTACACCCCTAAGTATAATCTCCCCTTGTTTCTGCTCTTTTTGCAGCCCCCAAAACTCGAATATTCTCTTTTTCCCCGCCTTAACATAAACCAGGGCTGCAGGCCTCTCTTTGGTGATTTGGTGAGTTTTTTTTTTTCTTCAAGTTCTTTAATGAACATTCAAGTTAAGATATCAAATAACCTTCTAATGGATTTCTACACCCTTTTTGAATGGTTTTATCATCAAAACTAATGCAAGATCCAATGTTTAACACCAAACTCCATCAATAATTCTGTATCCAGCTTCTCTTGGTGTTTTCCTAGGTCATTAAAATCCTACTAGGAAAGTACGAGGTTTCACTTTTATGGTGCTGTGTGATTGCATGATTCTAGAATTTGATTTAGAATAGTATGAGATTGAAGGAGAATGTTTCAAGGGTGCTGTTTGGCCATCTAAAAATCTTTGAGCAATAGGATCAGGTTGATTTCTCCTTTATTGATGATTTTGGTCAAATTTCTTGATTTTATGTTTTTTCACTTTTTAATCAATGATTTGACCCGTTGCATGCTTCTTAATGTTGTGACCAAAGCTGAGATTTGTAGAAAACAGAGATTTTATTATCTGTCCACAAATTGACAACGTTCCTATATTAGGATTTTGCATAGTCAATATGTTCAGGACCATAATGTATTAGCTTATAACTATATTTCATGCATCTCAGAAGACCAACACTGTAGTCACATAGAAAAGTGGCTGTTAATACTATCAAAAAAAGAAATGTGGTTGTTTGTGTTATCTTTAATGGTTTTTTTTAGGCTAACTTACCATAGACTATGTAACACCCCTTCCTATAGGGTTAGGAGTGCCACATCATAAACGATAATTCCTCAACAAAACTGAAAATTATTAAACCAATAGATAATAGAAACTCATATAAGCTAAAATTAACAAGATTCCTCTAACTCATCATGTTAGCATAACTGTAATCAAGTACTATGTGTTGAACACTCACTAAAGCTTGGCTAAGTTCTGGTCTCCATCGCCAGTTCTAGCTTGTGGACTTATCATCATTCGTGGGACATTTAAAACACAAAAACAAAAATGAGTGAAATACTCAATGGATAAATAGATTTTGAATCTGGTTTTACCTTTGAAAACATTCTTAAATGCATTTAGGCATCTGCACACATATTATAAACCTTTTTCCTTTGATATCTTGGGTGATCAACTCACATTTATGCCTTGTATGTAACGGTTGGCGATCTCAAGGATCTTGTCTCCATTCCCATGGCCACAAGTGAAACCACCTCTAGGATATGAATATCGGGAAATGATTTATACAGTCCTACACTGTGTAAGCCCCTGCGCACTTCTATTGAAAAAAGTAGAGAAAATCTGGGACCTACATGAAAAAATGAACTTTTGTAAGCCATGTCATTTTTTATCATTTAAATTAGAATAAAATAATTTGTAAGAGTAAAATTTGAACTGTCATATTATAACCCTTTATCTTCTTGCCACGTTACATACCGTTTATTACCACTTCATTACCTGTCCCTTGTACTTCTTGTCTCTTGCACTACTCATCAGTTACCGCTTTACTCATTATTGCTTCTGCCCTTTATTGCCACTTTATTACCCCCGTCTCTTGCACTTCCTGTCATTTATTGATTTCTTCATTATTATTTCTACCCTTTACTCATTAAAATTAGTAATGGAAGAAGATCATGTTTAAAAAACTTCATACAATCAAATTATAAACAAAATAAAAAATAGAATAGAATTAAAAACTTAACAATGTCCCTTGTATCGCATGGGTCTGCAACTATTTTATATACAATTGTGACCCTTGTGTTTGGTTAGATGAGACCAACTTATTTTAGGAGGATTTTAATATTGATTTGTGCCTATCGATTATCAAACATACCAAGATAATGTGAATTAAATTTTGATATGAGATTTATATGTGTGTATTTATCTATGCATTTAAAATTACATTTGTACATAGGTAGGCCATTGAAGATATTACAATCGGCAGTTTCTTTATATTTATGAGGATATTTTACATGCAGGACTATGGCCATCGTGTTAGACTAGCAACTCATTCAAATTTCAAAGAATTTGTCTTGTCTGCTGGGTTGGAGTTTTACCCTCTAGGCGGAGATCCAACAGTTCTTGCTGGTTGTATGTACCTAAACGCTATCTATGTTGGAATGATTTGGGTGATCTCATGGGATCTATTAATGACTATGCTTTCTTGTTAAATTAGTTTTTTTCTTATAAGTAATAAATTATTTCATTGATAAAAAGATAGGCATAGCCCAGGTACACTGGAAGTATACATGTGAATACACCTATTTAAGAACTAGAAACAGTTACAAGGAAATCATGGAAGCTGAGGCCATTCAAATCTAGAGCAATGACCCACAAAAACAAAGTCTAAAACTCCTAAACTCTTCCAAGGAGTGCTCATGATTCTCAAAAAGCCTCTCGTTTCTTTCACACCAAATACACCAAAAAATACATATGGGAGCCATCTTCCACATGGCTGCAATCTGTGGTGTCCCAGTGATCTCTCTCCAGCTTGCTAACAGCTCCACCACCCTACCTGGCATTACCCAAGCTATTCCCATTTTGCTGAAGAAGTAATTCCAAATATCTCGAGTAAAATCACAATGTAAAAGTAGATGGTCTGCCATTTCACCACTATTTCTGCACAAACAGCACCAATCCATGATTATAAGGCCACGTCGTCTAAGATTATCTATGGTCATAATCTTCCCTAGAGCTGCTGTCCAAACAAAGAATGCGGCTTTGGTTGGTGCTTTACTCCTCCATATGTTCTTCCAAGAGAAATTGTGCCTTTGTTGCATAGTAATAGAGTCATAGAAGGAGCGTACCGAGAACTTCCCTTTCTTAGAGGGTCTCCATTCCAGCGAATCTTCAGTTGTGGCCGCAATAGGAGTGCTGTACAGCAAGTTCAGAAACTCCACCTAAACAGTCACTTCCCAATCATGTGCATCCCGAGTAAGGCTAATATTCCACTCCTGTGAACCTTGATTGATTACCCGCAAATTGGCCACCATAGCTTCCTTCTCCCTTGCAATACTGAAAATCGTGGGATAAACATATCCTTCAAGGCCGTGTCTCCCACCCACACATCCTTCCAAAAGCTGATCCTACCTACCATCCCCCAAACATAACTGAGTATTACTAGCAAAGGAGCACCAACCTTTCCGTATATACTTCCATAGCCCCACTCCATAAAAAATCACGTTGAATTTTCTCCATTCTATTTGCAATGCTAGTGGGGAGAGGAAATAAAGATAAGTAGTATGTGAGAAGGTTGGATAAATTACTCTTGATAAGTAGTATAGCACCACCTCCCAAATTGTCTTAGCTTTGAAGGAAGCCCCCAACGGAAGTCCAATCTATTTCAATGGCAATGAAGAAACCACACAACCCAATATGTCAGCCAACCCTCTAATATTGTTTACATCACCAACCGCGACCATCTCTGTCTTAGCAAGATTAATCTTTAACCCGGATACCGTTTCGCAACAAAGTAAGATGGCCTTCAAAGATTGAATATGCCCTGCATTTGCCTCACAAAATAGCAAGGTGTCATCTACAAACAAAATGTGAGAAATAATGGTAGAGCTGTGGATATCTTCTACTGAAAAGCCAGAGAAAAAACGTCCCTCTACTGCAGCCGACACCATTCTATTTAGCGCCTCCATTACTAGAACAAACAAGAGGGGTGATAATGGATCACCTTAATGTAGTCCCCTCGAACTATTAAACATCTCCCCAGCGTATATATCAGGAAATCTCAATTAACATGATCATATGTCTTCTCCATATCTAATTTGCCTATAATACCTCGAGCTCCCGACTTGATCCTGCTATCCAAGCATTCATTAGCTATGAGGACCGAGTCCAAAATTTGCTCCCTCTCACAAAGGCATTTTGTGACTTAGAAATGATATTTGTCATGACCGAGCTCATCCTATTAACAAGGACTTTTGAAAGCATCTTATACACACTGCCCACAAGACTAATCGGCCTATAATCTTGTACCTCTATTGCACCGTCCTTTTTAGGGACTAGAGCAATAAAAGTAGCACTTAACTTTTTCTCAAATTTGCCATAAGTGAAAAGTTCCTGAAAAGCCAGCATTACATCCTCCCTCACCACTTCCCAACAAGTCTGGAAAAAAGACATAGTGAAACCATCCGGACCTGAAGCTTTATCTTTAATCATTTTCCTGATTACTTGTTGTACCTCTTTCTCTTCAAAAGGTCTCTCTAACCAAGCCGAACTATTTTGATCAATGGCCTCAAAGGCTAAACCATCCACGGTAGGCCTCCAGGCATGAGTTTCCAACAACAAATGTTTGAAATGGCCAGCCACATGCTCCTTTATCACAACCTGATCTGAGGATGCACCACCATCTATGTTCAGGGACTCAATGGAATTAAACCTCCTACGTGCATTAGCAACTCGGCGAAAAAACTTTGTGCTTTTAGCAACAAGGCCTTTGACTTTTGCCTCCACGAGATCTCCTCCATTAGGGTCAAACGTTCAAGTTCAGAAACTACTTGATCTTTTCAGAAACTACTTGATCTTTTCGGTGTTTCTCATCTCCTACACGCTGCAAGCTTTGTAATTCTTGAAATAAACTCTTCTGTAAAATTATATCACCAAATACCTGTTCATTCTATGTCTTCAAATCCTTCTTCAAAGCTTCCAACTTTCTAGCCAATACATTGCTCGGGTTGCCCTCAAAGAAGTATGAATTCCACTATTGTCTAATAAAGTCCACAAACCTATCCGTTTTTAACCACATATTCTCAAACTTGAACGGCCTTCTACCCCCCTTGAATGCCACCATAGTCTAACATGATAGGGAAGTGATCAGAGCATATCCTCGGGAGCCTTTTCTGACTTAAGTCTGGATATTGTAGCTCCCACGAGGGAGAAATGAGGAATCTGTCCAGTCTTGACTAAGTCTGATTATTGGACCAAGTATATTCACCTCCCATTAGAGGTTTATCCATCAAATCTAACTCGAAAATGAAGTCCGAGAAATCCACCATAGCTTGATTTTGTCGTTCCCCCCTGATCTTTCACTGGAAAATCTTGTCACATTAAAATTCCCACCAATACACCAAGGAGCCTCCCACCAAGAACATAAGCCAGCGAGCTCATCCCAAAGCAACCGCATCACACTATCCAAATTAGGGCCATATACCCCAGCAAAAGCCCATAAGAAACCATCGTCAATATTTTAAAAAAAACACCCCACTGAGTATTTTCCCACAAACTCATCAATGTTCTCCACCACTCTCTTATCCCACAAAACCAACACTCCACCCGAGGCCCCTTTTGAGGGTAAGTATGCCCAATCTACAAATTGACAACTCCATATACTCCGAATAATTCTTCTATGATAAGCTTCAACTTTGTTTCCTACAAGCAAATGATGTCCAACTTTCATTGCCTTAATAAGGAAGACATTTATTAATCTCATTCAGCCCCCTAACATTCCAACTCATAATTTTTGGCTTCATTTATCAACTGTTCCAGCCCTCCCCTTGTTTCTACCACGACTTGCACTCCCATTTCCATCATATTTAATGGACCACGTCAACCTCTTCAACTCCCTCTCTCTTTTTTACCTTGCGCCATGTTGTCCTACCTCAATGGCTATAATCAATGCCTTAAACTGAAACTCTTCATAGCCCTCACACGAAATCCCCATACAACTCTACAATTTCCTCTACCTTTTTCAATATACAATTAGAGTAAATAGTAGGAGGGATCATACTTATAGGGGTAGGATCCTCTCCTGTTGACTCCTCCCCCACTTTTGACTATTCATAGGGATCATAAAGCATCAACTGACCTTCCCCATCTATCTCGCCCCTTATCCGATGTGCCCCCACACTCCAAAGCCGCAAAAGGACCTTCTCGGGCTCCCTCCAACGGCTCACCGTGAGCCATATCTGCCCCCCCAACACCTTAGTTGTGCCTGGCCCAAGGGAATCGACAAGTCTAGAGATGTCCCAAGGCTCGCCAGAAATATCTGTGGCAGCCCACAAGATGGCGGCCCTTCCTGAGCACCATCCGAGCCTTCCACTTCAACAATACACTGTTCTAAGCCTTCCACTTCAATGAATTTCCCCCACCTCCACTTTCGGTGACTGTAAGACCTCCGACGGACCACCACCTGAGTCGCCGGAAGCTGTCGCTCCTTTTTGTGTCAAACTTTGGCCCAAGACTCGGACCCGGTTTAGAAGTATCGGGCACCTCCAGCACACCCAATAAACTGACTTTCTCTTGTGTCGATATCGGGCCTCTCTCCTTCCAGACCCTTCATGGGCTTTTACCTAGGCCCAACCCATAAGTAGCCTTCTTCCCCTTCAAGTTTGTCTCATCTTCATGGCTCACGAAATTCTTCTTCCCAATCTGAGCCTCACGAAGCTCTTCTTCCTATAAGCTGCCTTCTTCCCATGCTGTAGCACCCTTCCTCTTAGCTTCACTTAGACCACAGCCCACTCCCAAACCCAAGCCCATCCCTTTTTTCTCCTCCACACACCATATCATCCAATTGATATTCACTTGCAGCAAATCTATCTAACAATTCATCTCCTGTAAGGCATGCAACTCCTTTTCCTCGTACAAACCGACAACCACTCTGTCACCTTTCTCCCGAGCTTGGACTCCTACATAAATGGCGGAACTCCTTTGCAGGCCACCCCTAACACTACCTTTGGGTAGCAGTGCCTCCCGGTATGACCGAAATGGTGGTTGTTGTGGTGGCTGAAACACAGGACTACCTGTACAACTAGCCTCCCTCATAACCTCCACCAGCTTCCTCCAACCCCTTCCCTCCCTATCTTCTAGTATGAATAAGAAGTTCCAATACCCACCTCCACCATACTCCATCAATGCCATGAAGGATCCTCGAGTTGTGGCATCGCTGTGCAACATAGCCCCTATCTCCTTCCCTATGAGCAGAATAAAACTCCTTCCTCGCAGCCTTCAAGCAATCCTCCAAGGCTTTGATGAACCACCTTGCCGTGCCTAGCCTCAGTCTAATCTCTTTCACCACCTTTCATCCTTTCTCAGTCAAGAATACAAACCTACCATCCCTTACTACCTCAAAAACCTTAGATTCAATGACAACCTGCTTTGCAGTACCCATAACTCACTAAAATCAAACACTAACTCACCACTACATGCACCAGAAAATCACCAGAAGGAAAAGATAAAAATTTTCTTCATCGGAGTTTTGGTTGTATGGAGAGAAAAAGTTAAGAGAGAGAAAAAGATAAAGTCATAAATTTTTTAAAATGCAACCACAATACTGCTCAGCTATTTAATTTTTTTTGTTTTTTTGATAAGTAACTCAGCTATTTAAATTAGTTACATATCTCTTATCTGGCACTTAGAAGCACTGGTTGGAAATGCCTTTCACCTAGTCTTGATGCATAAATGGTTTCTACGATGCTTTTGCGGCATATCTGGGGCCTGTTCTTATATTCTTTCAAGTTCCTTGTACCATCACTCCTTTTCAAATAAGGTTCATGTTGGTCTTTATACTTATTTTGATGCTCATCAAGAGTATTTCACATTGAATTAGCAGAGTGTATAAACCAATGAGACATATAGCTAATGAATCAATAGCAAAGTTCGCAGGCTATGCTTGGCCATTGAACAAAGCACGGTTGGAACCAAGAATACATCTTTTTTCTTTATTTATTTATTTATTTTTTTTTGGGGGGGGAGTGATCAATATTAAACTAACTAAATATATTTTATTATTTTTATGCTGTTTTTTTTTTTGTTATTTATACTAATATAAAAATGATTCTTCTTGTTATTGTTGTTGTGGTTCTTGGTAATGTTATTGTTGTTGTTATCGTTATTACTATTATTACTAATGTTATTATTGTTATCATCGTCACCGTCATTGTTATTGTTTTGCTATATTTTTGTTGATGTTATTATTGTTATTACATTTAAATTTATGTTTCATTCATTGTTTACTTTAGATGCTGAAAGAAGTTTGTTGACTCTACTGATTTCGTATTTCTTTTCTCTAACAGACATGGTTAAAAATAAAGGGTTCTTGCCTTCGGGGCCTTCAGAGATACCTGTTCAACGAAATCAAATGAAGGAAATTATTTATTCTTTACTTCCAGCTTGCAAAGACCCTGATATTGATTCTGGTATCCCCTTTAAAGCGGATGCAATCATTGCCAATCCCCCAGCATATGGTTAGATCTTGTGACTGTTGTACTTATTGTTCCTTTTGAAGTAGATGAACATTCTTTTCTTCATATGAATAAGCAATAAGAAAGTTTATTAGGAGGAGAATCCTCAGGTAGATAGGGTGAAAACAAGAGGTTCACTTAGGTATTACCATATGAAATTCTGAAGAAATTAAAAAAATAAAATAAAATAAAATAAAATAAGAAGAAAGAAAGAAAGAAGAAAGAAAGAAAGAAAGAAAGGAGAAAAGGGTGTACTTCCTAATGCTGCCTTTCAAGGAAAGAGATCTAAGTGTGATTAACATTCTGTTTTGAATTTAATTCACGAGTAATCTTGATGTAGTTCCCCAATTGTTTTTGACAATGAAGTTTGTCAGTTTTGATTTTGATTAGGGAACTTTTTTTGGGTGAACAGATGAATAAATTTGGCAGGAAAAAGAAAAAAAAAATATTCTGGTTAATTGGTTGTAAAGATAATATTTTCTTTGGAAGCTAAGGACTAAGAAGTATTTCCTTAGCTTCTTGGTAACAGAGAATGAATTTGGTTGGTGAACTTAGTACGAAGTGCTTAGTAAATAAGTGGACGAAACAGGTTCACATTAGTTGGATACATGATATAGCATCTTATAAGTAAGTCAACTATCAAATTTGTTTACTTTAGGCTGTTTGGCTGTAATGAATTTAGATTGTACTACCATGTGTTTGCCATGTTAGTGAGAAAAAAGAGTGAAATATACTTCTATGGTTTTACAAGAAAATACCAGACATGACAATCATATGTGGATAAAGTTGTAGATTTCAAACATTTGGGCTGAATTGCCCGGGAAGACACAGAATTTCCCAATTATTCGACTTTTGAATATTCAGAAGAATTTGAATTTGAAGCCAAGTGGCTTACCCAATGGTTAACCCGATCAATTTAGATTCCATTTCAAAATGATTCACTGAATGTTGTGAATTTTGGAACACAATTATAGACTGTTGGTTTTGCTAAATTTAAGCAAAAACTTGTATTTTCCACCATCAGTGTGGAAACTCATTGTGGTGACACTTGATCATATTCTTGCTTTCCAAATTTTATTGAACTTGAGATTGTATTTCCTTGTTTCATAAACTCCTCGTAACCATTAAATACTTCTTTAGGGCATACCCATGTGGCAGAGGCACTAAAAGTACCGATTCACATATTTTTCACGATGCCATGGACGTAAGTCTTGTCTGGGTAATTGAATATTGAATCTTACTGAATTATGTATTGCTTTGAACTGTTCTCTAGTTTTAAGTATATGTTGTTTTTTTTTTAATGTATTGTGCTACTCATATTGTTGAGTGAAGGATTTTGAACTGCATTCCATACGTTTTACTTTTTTCATACCAGGCCAACTAACGAATTTCCACATCCTTTATCCCGTGTGAAGCAGCAAGCTGGATATAGGGTGAGTCTGTTTGATTTCTTTCTTTTTCGCTGTCATTTTTCTTTCCTGCTTATTTGGTACTGTAGCTTCTCTGCCTCTTCCTCCTCGGGTAAGTTCTTCTAACTTTTGGTTGCATGCTTCAATTTTTTCAGCTGTCATATCAAATTGTTGACTCCTTGATTTGGCTTGGGATTCGGGACATGATCAATGATTTGAGGAAGAAAAAGCTGAAGCTTCGTCCTGTAACATATTTAAGTGGTTCACAAGGCTCTGAGTCTGAGATCCCACATGGATATATATGGAGTCCTCACCTGGTTCCTAAACCAAAAGGTGGTTGCTTTTGATTTCAATCACGTCCTATTGTATGCCTAATTATATTCAAAACAGAACCATCTGCTACAATTTCTCAAAGCACAGAATAGTTCATTCGCCAATCCCATGAAAATTGTGTCACCATGTGGTCCTCAATCCTGTTTTTAAGTGCAAGACTTTCCCTTATTTCCATCTGAAGATTATGTCGGTCAAATGTAGCTACAAGAAGGGTAGCCTTCTATGTTTAATGAAACAGAATTGATCTCAAAAGTTGTTTAGGAATCAGTTGTGGGGTGGATTTGGTGAGTAGAGTGTTCTCTCGTGCTATATGCTTATTTTGTTCTGGTGTTCTCCTCTTGTATCGATCCAGTTAGTAGTTTTTACCAGAATGCATAGAAGATAGCTAAATCAGTTGGCATATGCATTTTCTTCTGATTCAGGCATGTTGCTTCTTTCCTCCATTTTAGTTTGTATATTCTTTTACCTTTTTTTATGTCTTTTCTTTTTCTTTAGGTGAGACTGCATTTATTTTGGTTGAAACAACCTATTGTGCATCAGCCTTGCAAAATGGGCGGTCATGAATTTTGATGCAACATGTAAATTTATGGATGATATTGCTTGCAGATTGGGGACCTAAGGTTGACGTGGTTGGATTCTGTTTCCTAGATCTTGCATCGAACTATGAACCTCCTGAACCTCTTGTAAAATGGCTTGGAGCTGGTGAAAAGCCTATTTACATTGGATTTGGTAGCCTTGTGAGTTTCTATTCTTATTTCTCATATTAATTTATCTGCTCTTGCCCAATGGTGTTCCCGATCTATGGATACTTAAGATTGTTTCCAATGTTTTAGTGGTAGTCTTGGTGCTTGGATTGTCTTGATAAATTGACAATCCATCTTAGGTCATATAACAAATTAATTGAGTCGTTGGATGATTGACTTGTTGAGGACATTAGCAATTTATTGAGAATTTAAAAAAAAAATGAAGATTCTAAACATGTCTAAGGACTAGGAAGCTGGAATAATATTCAAGACGTTGAAGAATCAGATGCACCTTCATTATCTCCATTGTTATGATATAACTAACATTATTGTTATCCTACCATTTTATTTTGTGAAGATTTGTGAAATTTTTGCATGTATTTGAGCTATATATTTCTTTTAAAAGATCAATTGATCAGCAGTTTCTAAAATATATGCTATATATTTTATTTATTAATATATTAATATATTATTGATTACTTAAAAAAAAAAAAAGTTTCTAAAATATATACTAGATCAATAGGTTTAGTGGGTGGATTGGAGTTTGATAACTGATTTTGTAGAAATTGTTTGAGCTTTGGGTTACCTTTGTGGGCATTTAAGTTTGATTGAAAGACACAGAACATCATATGAAGTGGGTGATTGGAGATGATTCTGTCCTAATAGCAGCAGAGTTCATGAAGAGATGATGCTCAAACTGTGTGCGCGCAACATCCATGGCCTTATCAGCCACATCTATGGATTGAGAGTAATGGAGATTACGGCAAGACTGGGCTGTTTTTGTTATCAGCAGGAGCATGAAAATGGGTTAATGAAGTATGAGCATCTCTCTGTTTTTTTTTTCAATAAAGCTGGATAACCATCCATCAGGAGGTTGGCGCAACAATGGGATAGGGTTCAAGTTTTTGTCTTGAGGAGTCTATAATGTTTTTCCAATGAAGGTTGCACCAGTCAAATTAGAAATCTAGTTCTAGTAGGCTCATTAAAGACCAAAGAGTCTATATGAATATGCTTCATTGTATTTAAAGATTCAGACTTTGAATGAAGGAATATATATATTTTTTGATAAGTAATTTGTATAAAGGCTTATGAATTATAAATATTGAAGCAGGTAGGCTTAGTGTGTATATTCTGGAGGATGCCTCTCTCTCAAATATGGTAGTTTTCATTTTATGAGTCTTGAAAGCCCCGTCAGTGTAATTAAAATGTTTTACATGTGAGAATGGATCCCCTTAAAGAAAATTAAATGTTGTCAGCTTGTCATGATATGTATATAACCCTTCTCTTCTTACTGAATTGTGATTTATATTTCTTTTTGATTGAGTAATTGTATCTTCCCCCTTTTCTTCCTTTTTGATGTCAGCCTGTTCAAGAGCCAGAGAAAATGACCCAAACTATTGTGGATGCACTGCAAAGCACTAAACAGAGGGGCATCATTAACAAAGGCTGGGGTGGCCTTGGGAACTGTAAGTTTTAGTTTCATTTTAAAGCGTTGCATGTTTCTTGTATTATTATGACCTCTGTTACTATCTGATCACATCTGTTAGATATGCCATTTTATTTAGCTGTAATTCTTGTTCTTTCCAGTGGCAGAACCAAATGACTCCATTTACTTATTGGACAACTGCCCTCATGATTGGCTATTCTTACGATGCAAGGCTGTGGTGAGAATTAAAATTACTGTTTTCGAGATCTAAATCTCTAGTTATAGAAGCATCCTAGATAATGAAAATGTACCAAATCAGGCCTAGTGACAAGTTTTGACTAGGGGGCCATGGTTAGGCTTGAAAGTTGTCGGCCTGTTCCTTGTGCTATTAGTTTTCAATGTTCTTCTAATATTTAACAGGCATGCTTTTATCATTTTTTCTCTATGCCTTCAGGTGCATCATGGAGGTGCTGGAACTACAGCTGCTGGTCTAAGAGCTGCGGTAATCATAGCTTACTTTATCTATGATGCTTTTGGTTCCATGTAATTGGCTTCTGGCTTATTGTGATCCATGTTTTTGCAATATAGTGCCCTACGACCATTGTACCTTTCTTCGGTGACCAACCCTTCTGGGGAGAGCGGGTACATGCAAGAGGTGTAGGTCCTGCACCCATTCCTGTTGAGGAGTTTACACTTACGAAGTTGGTTGATGCAATAAAGTTTATGGTGGATCCAAAGGTAATTCTGTTTTTTTCTTGAAATGGTAGATACTGTTATCCAAGTTCTTAAAATAACTGCCTTGATTAAAACAACAGTCAGATTCTGTGTTGAATCTGTATTGCCTTGTAGATAGATGTGAATGCAAGTGTGGGTTCTTCTCCTGCCCTCCTCTTTTACCCCTTTTTTTCAGCCTTCAGTTTGATTTTGGGGATGACTTGATACCTGCATGCCTTTAATGTTCTAGAGTACTGACCAAAGGAGGCTTTAATTAGAATTCTGTTGTACCTCAATGTGTTTAAGAGCCTGAAATTTACCTCTAGGTAAAGGTGTTCTAGTAAGCTTAGGATTTTCAATTTGATTTTAAACTTGGGGACTGGCAAGTGACTTCCTTTTGGTTGCAAGTATTTTCCACCTATGTAGAAGCAGAATTAGTTTTGGTGTGTGACAAAAATAGCAAAATTATTCAAATTATCGAGCCTTCCCAACAGGTATACTTCAGTTCCTCGGAAGGTGTCATTAATTTGCAAACCTTTTTGGAACTTTTAAAAAAGTTTATTATGGTCCGTCAAGGTGAATTTAAGAATGTGCGAATTACCTCATGATGAACTTACCTTAGAATCATTCCAGGTGAAATTGCATGCGGTCGAACTTGCAAAGGCCATGGAAAATGAGGATGGTGTGGCTGGAGCAGTGAAAGCCTTCTTTAAACATCTTCCTTGCAAAAAGCCTGATCTCGAGCCAGAACCAGTGACATCTAGTTTTTTCTCTTTAAGTAGATGTTTTGGTTGTTCTTGAAATTGTTGGTGGATGTTGTCAGTCCTTCCATGCATTTCTCCAATTATTTTGTCTTGACGGTGTATATAATAGTATGCCCTGCGTGGTCTCTGCCGAGAAGAGAGAGAGAGAGAGAGAGAGAGGAAACTACTTGGGATTCATGTTCATAAAAGGCCATTCCTACTTCAAGAGTTGTAATTTTCAATCTTTATTCTATTAAAAAATGATTTACTTTTATCAATCTTTATTTATTTAATCTACTTGCATTTTTGCTTTTTGTACCGACTTTGTACGTGAATGATAATATTCTGCTTTAGTAATAATTATTGTTTTTGGTTCTGTTATTGCCGACATTATACTAAAATAGGTTGTCAATTCATTTGTCAAGTTCAAATAGCATAAATCCATCCATATGACATCAAACGTGGGAGAGATTAGTAAGTACCCAAAGCAAACCTGAGAATCATGCAATCAATGTTCAAGTTGTTCTGATGTTTCAGAATCCATGTTTACTTTATGATTGATCTTCAACTTACTCCGGCTTTCATTGCCTCCTGAACACTTCATAACAACCCCATTGGCCTCATAGCTTTAAATGAGTTCGGTACGTGGGATCCTTGGACCCGTTGAACAGGTCTTTATGGGGCATCTTAATATTAATTTTGGTGGCATAGATACTGCCATCTCTTTAGGAACAAATGGGAGAATGGTGGCTTTGTAGCAGGCTGTATACGTTGGGGAAGGAGCAGCACATCTTACCATCTCCAGGTTTGCATGATCACAAGGAAGTCTTGAAGTATCACCATGGCGTCAACCTATAAGAATTTCTATTTGGTTTCATGATCGAGTTGTTGGAATGCATGCTATCTTCTCTTCTTTTCAATGGGATTGAAAGCCTTCAATCTCACAATTAAACGACACCAAACCGTGTATTTGATTTATAGATGAACAAGTAGATCCTACCTTCCTCTTGAATTAAGAGTTGATTAGCCTTCATGTGATCAATCATCAGTAGAATAGATTGAGGAAACTCCAACGATTATATTACCATAAAAAGAAGATGCAAGAAAAGTTCAAGGAATTAAGAGTTGATTAGCATCACCTGCCAATTGTCCGGTGTTTTCAATATGAGTACTTACAGTCTCCATTTGAGGACTGCACATGTAAGTCTAGATAATTTTGTCTTTAAAAACCTTTTTAAATTACAATAATTTTCATTTAATGAAGTATATCAATGGGTCTGCACCTGAGAACTGCAAATAGAATTTCTCTTTCAATATTGAGTTACTTATAATGTTTTTTTTTTCAAAATTTATTTATCTTTTTGTTGGGAGAAGTAGAAGTTCAGATTCATTACCACCCGATATTTAATATTACCACCATCCTCATGACCCTTCGGCAAATTCCCCTCACTGCTCTTCATTACCACCAGTGTGTGAGGCTGAGAGTGAGACAAATTCCTTGTATAAAAAGAAGACCGACGTTTAATACTAGCCGTCTAAAGTATACCAGTGCTGGACAAAGTACAGCAAACAGACAGAAATATGAGGGAGTAGGTGTCGTTCTTGATGAATGAGATTTTTCACAACCGTTGGGAACAAAAACAAAGAGAGATCTTTTTCCACCTTTTATTGGGTGCCACGTATCACGAAAACACATTAGCATCGGGCTGTCTTATATATTGGAGTCGAGTAATGTTAGGTATAAGTCTCAAATAGATAGGTTCTATGAAAATTTTTTGTAAAAAAGTCGGTCTTATAAACAATAATTTTTTAGATGTGTTCTATTTTTTTATAAAGGTTTATCTATTTAGGACTTATACACACCATTTCTCATTGGGTCTCATGCATGGAATGGGTGGAAGGTGACAATTGTATGGGATTGGCGGTGGAGAAAGGAAGACTAGTGGCTGTTAGCCCCATAACCATTTGTACAAAAAAACAGAAAAAAAGAAGAAAGAAAAGCAGAGGAATGCAGGATAAGCAGAAGAGCCATTTTATAAGACCCAGGGCCAGAGTGGTGGGGGGGACTGGACTGGCTTTTAGCTTTAAAGTCATCCAATCCCTCCACATTGGCCATTGCAGATCACAAAAATCTGATAACGTTAGCTTAGCTATTCTGACACTCTCTGACTTCCTTTCCTTTGATTCACCTCCCTCATACTCCAATATCCTTTAGCCACCTCATCAGGGGGGCTTCTTTAAATTTTTGAAGACAACCCACGCTATTGAAGATCATATTCCAAGAATAATAAAAAAAAAAAAAGGCAAAAGCTAGCCGCCTCAATTCAAGTTCAGCACAAGTACTTGGCTTAATTAATAGGACAACATGAGTGTCTTTAGTGCACCTGATTATACAAAGAGGTGTTGTAAATGCTTGCTTTATCTGCCTAATTACACGACATAAATCTGGGAAATGAAACCATAAGAAGAAGCACTGCAAAAGGAAATAAAAGTGCACCCAAAGTGAATGAAACCGCCACTGTCTCACAGAGAGAGAGAGAGAGAGAGAGAGAGAGAGTCCATTTCCCAATCCTTACATCTGTTGCCACCAATCACTATCGTCTCTCGTCTCTCGTCACCTTAGCCTGCAGAAGCATCTTGTAGGGTACCTTAGCCCCACTTTCACTCTCTTATCTCTTCTGTTCCCAAGCCCATACACCTCTCTCTGTCAAGTACTCTATTTAATAATTCGACCTAAACACTCTTCACTCTTCACATTTCCCAACTCTTTTAGAACTTGGCTTCTGAACTCTCTTTTCTACTCTTTTTTGATCAGATCAAACGCCAAAAACTCAAAAGTCAGTACGTTTTCTTCCCTTCTGTTTCTCTTTCCTGCTCTCTACCTCTGCCACTCTGCTCAAGCATTTCTCATACTTTTTTCAACAAGTTTTTCACAGTTATGAAACAGATATATTTCTAAAATCCAATTTGGTTGTCTCATTTGGGTTTGGCTGGTTTATACACGGATTTTTCTTTTGAGCATTTGTTTACTAATGTATCTTTCTAGGTTGTGACAGACATGGAAGATGAAGCAACCCATGTTGGAGGAACTCATGAAGAAGGCACAACATCAAGAGTATTCCCTTGTTTGTTTTGTTCAAGAAAGTTCTTCAGTTCTCAAGCTTTGGGAGGGCATCAAAATGCCCACAAGAAGGAGAGAACGGCTGCAAGAAAGTCCAAAAGGGCTGCTCAAGTAAATGCTCAAGGAAACTTTCCACCATCTTTGCAACCTCCTGTGATATTTGCTCCAACTCATCCCTTAGGAATCTTACATCCTTCCATGTTTATAACTGCACACGCTGCCAATCTTCGCTGTTTTCCTAGTCACCAACCCTCGGATCGTTTTGGATCCAACGGTGCTCCCAGGTTTGAGAATATAGTATACTATGGTGGGAGTTGTCCAAGCAATCAATATGGCTTCGAAAATCAAGAGGATGGACAAAGTTTCTTGAATTGGAGATCAAGAAGCACACGCTGCAACAATGGAGGAGGCTCATCCCTGCAACATTATCTACCAGCAGGGATGATTAATGATTACAGTCTTGGGAATAAGGACATGAAAGATCAAAAGCTTGACCTTTCTCTCCATTTATAGAAAGAACTTTGATGTTTGAATGGATTGGCATCTTTTTTGCATTGTTGGGTTACATCATTTTCTTACTAATAATTAGAGCATCTTCCAGCCTCCATTTTTGGAATGAATTAAATTGTACTATCATGACATCATTGAGTCTAGAAGCATCAGATCAGCTTTCAACATTATATATATATATGCTAGCTGCATTAAGATCATCCCTTTATTAATTGATCAAAATACCCATCCTCAAATGATCCATGCATGCATTTTGGTATTTACTAATGATTGATACGAATAATTACAAGTATATATACATATAATTTGTACTTATTCTAAAGATTGTTATCTGTGAGTGAACTCTCATGTGTGCATGCCATCTAACTTCATATGATCAGAGTCCAACAAAATGGGTATTTTTTGTAAGAAATGATTTGCAGCACAGTAGCTTTATGCACTTCCTTCGCAGAAAGTAAACGGAAATCCAACAACAACATTATTTTTTCAAAGAGAGAGGAGAGATTTTGATTATGCCTGGAACAATCATTGATTCATTTCGGCCCAAAGGCCACAAACCTAGAAAAAAAAAAAACAAATGTTGGGCTTAAAGGTGACATCTGTAATTCACAGAAAATGCTTCTCAAGGTATACATACGCCTCGTTTGTTTTTAAATATAAGATGAAATGAATTAAAATTATAAATTAAATTAAATATTTTTAGAATATATTTTTTAATATTATTTTTTATTTTAAAATTTTAAAAAAATTGATGATCATGCTTGTTTACTGCCCTCGTTACTTTTATGTCTCGGGCTCAATCAGTTGGGCTTGGTGGGTGGGACAGAGATACTTTAGTCGGGTTTTGTTTTTATTTTACATTATATCCTTAATATCATATTTGCTGGATAAACACTTTCAAAAAAACAATAAACACACACACACATATGAGTGGCTCTACAGCTACCGCTCTCAGCTTCGGTTAAAAGTTATTATTTGTTATATTTTTTTTTCACTTTTTTTTATATATATTTTTAAAAAAAATAAAAAAAAAACTCAAAATATTATTAAAAAATAATTTATTAACCATTAAATAAAAATAAAAAATAAAAACTCAGCGATAAAAATAAGTTATAAGAGTAGCATTTTTCTTTGACAAATAAAGAAATGCATGCCTATAAATAACTCCAACTAACATGTCTACGTACGACGTACGTACGTCTCGGACCTTGGTAGACTCGCCTTGCAAAACGATATATCAATTATGTCGCCGCCCAAATTTTTCGGAGAAAAGCCTGTAATCTTGTTTATATATATATATATAAACACCCACATATATGTATATATATATATAGACAATATACCCCTATAATAATTATATATAAATTCGAAACTCTAGTTTTTCTCTGGTTTCGTGATTTTAGGTTCTCGTAAAAGAATCATGGGGGACTGATACAGAGTGTGGATATATAATTGGCTCATCTTTAATTTGGACCTATTATCTATCCATGATTAATGATTAATATAATATTGGAATCTCTGCTTCCTATGATCTTAGACGTACGACGAATATATATCAAAGTTGAAAGACCCTCAAAGCAGATCAATTAGGAAGCTAGCTTTAGCCATTAAGATTATACGTGCACTTCCCCGGCCCCCATGTGAAGTTTTATTAGAAAAAACAATCAGTAGATCAGATGCCAAGTGCAGTGAGATGAGCATGAGATTCCTTTCCCACATGCCATAGACACCAGCCAGAAGATAGCCTACGTGCCGAGAAACATGCTCGCACCTAGCTATCTATCTTCATATCATGCATATAATAATTGATACCCCATATATATATACATACACTAACTACCAAAATAACAAAGCTTGGGAACTGAGAAAAGTAGCATAAAGATTCATAATGCATTGCACGTTACCAATTAGTAGCTAGCTAGGAAATTATGTGACAACGACGACTTATACATACATCATACATGAGAGAGAGAGAGAGAGTCATATATAATTGTGAGTTCATGCATCGATGATTAGCATGCATGCATGCATGATTGTGGGATCATGTGAATGAGGGGAAACGTACGTACACAAAAGAGGGCATGAGGCATATAATCATGATCGATCCATGCATGCTATCTATCTATCTAATTATTATCAGTTCATGATAGAAAACAAACCCGGTCCGTTAATGTTGTAGTAGTAGTAGTGAGTAGTGGTAAACGCATAACATTTTATACAATATTTTTTATAACACATGTTATAAATTAAGAGTATTTTTGTAAAATGATGTTAATTTTATAAGGTATTTTATAAAAATATTCATATTTTTAAAATATTATTATATAAAATGTTGTATAAATTGTTACGTGTTTATCATTTTTTAGTAGTAGAGGGCTGTTTTCATGGTACAATCAATGTCGACAATGGCGGTCCGCCTGTTTAATTTTCCTTTAAAGTCAACGTACGTACGTGTCTTTACATAAATTAATTAGAGCGACCGAAATGGTTTTTCTTCAGTTAATAGATCATGACGTGGATTCTAGCTGGCTACCGGCCGGCCTGCCACCAACAAGCTGATCATATATATATATATATACTAGAGGTGACTAACGTGTAAAGCACGTTTGCCATGTCCGTTAAATTGAAAAAATAAATAAATAATAATTTTTAATATTAAAATAATTAAAATTATTATTTATTCATATTTATTATTTATTATAGAATTTAAATTATATTCAAAATTTAAATTAATTAGATAGTTTTTTTCTATTAAAAATATTCAGTAAAACTTCATCATTTATTTAATGATGATAAAATAATATTTTATAAATTAAAGTTGATTTTAAGTGTATGATATAATATTATTATCTTAAAAATATTCAGTAAAACTTTATCTTTTACTTAATAATAAAAAATTAATATTTTATAAATTAAAGTTAATTTTAAGTTTATGGTAGAATATTTATATTTTAATTATTTTTTTATATTAGTTTAAATCAATATTTAAATTAATGTTTAAATTTCTATTATTAGATCAAATCTAAGAATTTAAAATGAAGGATTGAGATTAATTTTTTAAAAATATTTAATAAAATTTTATCATTTATTTAATTTATTTCAATATTTTTAATTAAATTAATATTTATTTATATATAAATCAGTATTTTAATCTTTTATTGTTAAATCATTTTGAAAATTCCAAAACAATAGTTAGGATTTTAATGGTTATTAATGTGTCGCTGTATATAGGTTAAAAAGTAACTTTTGCATATAATATAATAGGGAAATACTTAATTAATTAGACACAAATAAATTAGATAAAAGTAAACTCACAAGTTGATATGATTTAATTAGGTAGGCTAGATTGTAAAATTACTTTTATTATAAAGTAAATATAACAGATCCAATAAAACCATGCACATCGATTTTTAGATTTATTTTTGTGTATATATATAGCAATTTTCTTCATCATTTTCACACACTATATTTTTTTTTTTGTGGACGAAATACTCCGGCCATTAATACGTTTTAATTTCTTTTCACGCTTTCCTCACTTTCCCCCCCCCCTCTCTCTCTCGTCCCGTACGCGTGACTCCCAGCCGAATCTTCCTCTGCCCAGCCCGACGCCGCCATGCGTCGGTGAGCCTCACCGCCTCTTCCACCGGCACCACCTCACTCCGGCGAGTCCCCCCACACCGATCTCCCTCTCTCACGCTCTTTCTTCCTCTCTCTCGGTTGTGCGCAGCCCCGAATGGGTTTGATGTTGCTGCGCCGCCGTACGCCATCCTCCGGCGCCACCACCTCCACGGTAGCCTCCTCTCCCACCGGCCATCCCCCTCCAGCGAGCTCGGCCTCCATCTCCGTGCCGTTTGCTCCCACGAAATCTACCTCTCTCTTGCACGGGTTCTCCACACCCACGACGGAGATCCACCTCCTCTGGCCACCGCACCACCACCGGGACCTCCTTTTGCCACCGACCATCTCTCGTAGCCGTCCTCATGCCCAGCCGAGCCACCATGGATGCTCACCTTCCCTCACGGACGCCCACTTCCCCTTCGGCCACCTCCACCGTAATTTGTGGTGATTTTTTTTATTTTATGGTATTTTTTTTTGTGATTTTGTGGTGATTTTGTTAATTTGCGGTATTTTTGTGAAGATTTTATGATGATTTTGTGGTTTTACCGTGTATTTTTGTGATGGTTTTGCTGTGATTTTGCATCTGTGGATTTGCTTCGAGGATGCCGAGATGGACGAGATGCGATTTGCTGAAGATTTTACCGTGTTATTACTGTTTGGTGAAGATTTTATGATGATTTTGTGCTTTTATCGTGTATTTTTGTGATGGTTTTGTTGTGATTTTACTTCGATTTTGCATCTGTGGTTTTGCTTCCAGGATGCGATTTGCGGTTTTATTTCGATTTACTTCGGTATATTTTTGAGAGGATGCGATTCGCGTTATGTGATTTTGCCGTGGTTTTGGTTTTGCGTGGTTTTGGTTTTGGACGGCACTATTCACTACTGTTCATCTTATACACACTTTTAAGTAATAGGAAGATATATAACTAATACAACAACAATCAGAGGAGGCCGGAAAAATAGAAGGAATATTGAAAATTAAGCACTAATTCATAGGCTACGACCAGGAATTAATTAGGCCGAGTACTAGAATATATTATATGTATGTACGTACTTAGTCATATTGGTCATGATTCTAATTAATAAAAATAAATTCCTTAAATATTTTAATTTAATTAGAGGTCGTGAACATTAATCATTCATGTATGTCAATTACATGTATGCCATATTTCAATTATTCTTATATTATATTATAGTTATTATCATTAATTTATTTTCGTTGTATTCCGAGTGCATGCATATATATGACAACGTGCGTAGTACTACTTATCACTGCAACAGACGTGATTTTTTGGGACAAAGATTTTCGTCTCAAAAAATTGTGATTTCATCTTAAAATATTTATTGAGATAAAAAAAAAAATTGTCTCAATGTCATTCTAATAACAGTGTCTCAAAAGATATTTTAAGACGAAAATATCAATTTTATTCCAAAAAATATCTTTTAGAACAAACTTGAGTAAAGTCGTTCGATCGCGTTCGAACGAAACATTTTTTTTTAGATGATTGAATTTCATTCCAGAATCACGTTCAAACAATTACGTTCAAATGTCAAATATGTTTGAACGCTTCCTTCGTGAGTGGTCGATCGATATTAGTCATTTCGACCAAATAGGTATAATGAAACGTTCGATCAGACCATGATAGGATCGAAAGATTTGTTATGAAATGACGTTTAAACTTTTATTTCATGTTTGATGATTTCGTTCGAACGGTTGCAAGTACTGTTCGAACATTTAATAACGATTACATTCGAATGTTCTATATCAATGTTTGAATGGTTTTACTTATTTTGTTTGAACGGTTTTTTGTCATTCGATTGGTAACTATTTTATTTTATCATATAAAAAAATCAAATAGACAGACATAATATTTAAAAAAAATACATTACAATTTGTTCAATACCCATAAAAGTAGTCTCATAAGTGCGAACTAAATAAATAAAACAGTAGTACTAGCATTCTTTGTATAGAAATAGATCCCAAAATCTGTACATATAATGTAAATCAGTTGCTTGGAAGCCTGAACTCTTGCATAAGCCTTTGCATTTTGAGTTGCACATCTCTCTTGAACTCTTCTTGTTGTTGTTCTTGTTGTTTCATGCGCATCTCCATGTCTAATTGTTTCGCCACTTGAGCCTCTAACTCATACTGCCTTGTACTCAATTTTTTGATCTTGGAATTCACTTTCTCTAATGCTATAAAGGTGTTAGAGGCATACTCATACGATGAGGAAGAGTTAGAAGATTTTACACAACAACTCAAATCCCTCAAATATCCTTAACATTGACCCAGAATTTGTGTAAAAATTTCATCATCACTTGTTAAAAAATTTTGATCTGACTTAGATTCAGCACGTAAGGCAACCATTTTATCCTACACACGAGAGAAATAATTAATATCGTCACAAATATTCAAATATGTTTAATTAAAACAGATAATAATACTTACATAATTTTCATGGGTATCGGAATGAGTCCACTATCCATTACAATCAGTATGTGATGCAGCATATAATTTTATCAGATCATAATTAGTATCTGACTGTTGATACAAAAGACATTGTTGAAATATAAAATCATTAGAGTACATCCAAATAACAAACTATATACTATAAAAAAAATAGCATTACCAATTTCTTAGAGAGACGATGAAAATATCTTGAGTTTGCATGATTATGAATCTTCAACTTTGATATATTTGTTTTGTTTATAAAATTTTGCTCCTGCATAGAAGTTGTAAATATAAGGAAGCAAAAGTTATAAATAGGACATATAAAAAAAATTCATTTAATTTACCTTATATAATGGATTCTCAACATGTCACAAAGTTTTTCTCAATCGAAAGGTCGGACATCCTGAAAAGGATGTTGGCGTGCATCTTCATTGTCTTCAAACTTATTATAATGCTCATGACACATCGCCTTATATTTATGAAATGCATTCACATAAGCTCATCAACAGTCTTACGCTCATATATTCGACCAAAATTTAGTTCGAAATCACTCTTGAAAAAATATATACACAAATAGATTATTACCAAGAATATTCTAAATTTTACACACATATCAAATAATATTAATATAAATCAATTATTTAAACATTACCAAACAACGATTCTTGATAAGCATTTTCACATCTTGGGGACTTTCTACCATGAACTTGTAGCCAAAAGTGCATAAGTTTGTGTAAGACCACTTACATGCGATGCAAGCCAAGTTACTGGTTATCATTCGCCTCTGATATGTTCTTTAGGAATGTTAACCTTAATCTTACCCACTTTACGATATTTTTCCTTCATCATGCCTCTAGTAGTGCCTCAACCTTGATGAGATTATACTGTTAACCCTATAGAATATGATATCCGTAGTAGAAACGAAGTAAACGATGGTTAGAAACAATGTGATATGTATGAATGACCTTAATTGAAACAAAATGACTATTAGATTTTTACCTTATTCTGTAGAGTCAATCTCTAGCGGTAGTTAGACAGTGAGCTAGGAACAGGTGGAAATGGAATGCGAACTTCTTTAATTTTCAGTAGCATAATTTTGAAACACTAATATATTCATTACATAAAAGATTTGTCATAAAATGTAATGCAAACACAAAACCGGTCAATCATCTGTATCAGCTTCATTTGACCATTTGCCTTCATCATTTGTATATACTTCAGATGACTCAACATTTTACTCAACTGTCACTTTAATAATTTTCGCCTCAATATCTTTCATATGTAATAGAATTATCTCATACTGGCTCAAATCCACAAACAAGTTAAATGCGGGTTGACTCTCTTGGTATGCTTGATCTTGAGTAAAATTATTATTTTCTTCTTCTTCTTCATCTTGTCCCTCCGCCTCAAGGATAAAATCATATATATCTCTTGGAGAAAAGTTTTGTACTACTCGCCATTGATTTCCTAACTCAAGATTATCTAAATAGTATACTTGAGATGCTTGGGAAGTCAAAATAAAATGATCATCTTCATACCACTTTTTTGATGTATTAATACTAAAACAATATTCATCATCGCACACTCCCTTTTTAGAATTGCTTAAATCTCACCAATCAAACTTAAATAGATACACCACAAGCTCTCTTAAATATTTCATTCCAATTATACTGACAATAACCCCATATAAATCAATGTTTTCTCTGTCATGACTTCCTTCGACTAGTATACCACTATTTTGTATTTTCCTATAGCGTTCTCAATCCATTGTGTGATGCATACTTCTTCAAAAAATACATGCAGAATATCGAGAAGAGTGTCTAGATGGGCCATGCGCCAATGCATACAGTTCGTCTGATATATCGTTTGGATTACTCGTATGCTTTTGTACAACCTACAAACGGTTGAAAAACCATTCGTCCATCTGTTAATATAATATTCAAACGATAGTTAATTCGCTTGAATCTTATGGACTTAAGTCTCAGACTCTCAAACGGTTGCGAAACCGTTCGAACACCTATTATTATGGCGTTCAAACACAAATGTTTAAGGTTTGAACAGTTTAATCCTCTCAATAGTGTTTGAACGGTTATGAAACCATTTGAATTACTGTTGCAACGTTCGAACGCCTAGTAATTCAATCGAACTGTATAACACAAAACAATTTTAAATTATATTAATCATAATATAATTTTGTGAAGGTTTATTATGTATCATATTTTATAACTAATTTTCTTAATTTTATTTTTTAAATTTCAGGTAAACAATATCTTCTAGGGGAAGGAAGTGTGGCATACCAGGGCAACATTTTAGCAAATCATATCAAGAGAGGACTATTTCATTAGAGAGTCGGGTGAAGATTTCTGACTTTCAGGATCTTCTTTAGGAGGGTCGTTCCTTGACATCCATCTTCATCGAGCGTAGTTGGACATCAATCCTCAACCAGAAGGATAAAGCATGAGACCTCGTTTCCTATATCGACATCGTCTCTAAGTTTTATAAAGAGTTCAATGGTTCCGGCCGAGATGACGATGAGGCATACACAATCTCCATACGAGGAGCTTCATTTACATTTTTAGCGGATAGACTTGCTGATTTCATTGGTATCTCACGTTTGTGCACTGCATATCCGAATGTGGTTCTCAGGGAATCTATAGCTGATGGGGAGACGGTTGAGGATGATGGCACTAATAGAGATGGACTCAATGGCCTCATTGATCATGAGCTGAGGCAGTTGGTTGTTGGTCCAGATGCTCCTCCCTATGATGGGACGAAGAGCATCAAGCAGGCTGATTTATCTGGGTTCTTCAAGATTATGAACTTAATCATCACCAACAACATTGATCATCGGCAGCACAAGACAGAGCTTGGCATGAATTAGACGAAGTTTATGATACACGTCGCTTGTGGGGGTGTATATCAATCTATTGGGTTATATATTCACTAGAATTCGATCAGAGGCTTCCTACATTACAATGGATATATTGCCCATTGAGATCCTGATCACACGATTTTTGCTACATGCTGAGATATTACTGGATACTGTTGAGTGTGTCCGGGAGCCGATTGGACCGATCAACTCTTCCACCCTGTCATGAAGCACATGACACTTGAGACTTTGTCTTCGTGCTCCTATTCTAGAGCCGATCGATACTCAGGAAGATGCACGCTTGAGAGATCGTGGAGTATCGACCGGTGAGACATCCATACAGGTCGAAGCATCATGCACTACTACTCTTGACAATATTGCAGATATAATGCATGCAGAGATTCGTGCACAAGCATCAGAGGTGATTGATGCAGTGCTTACAGAGATCCGTAGTTCCATCTCTGACTTACATACAAAGATTAATGCTAACATCTCTGATTTACGTACAGAGATTGATGTCATATCTGTGACTTAGGTCACGATCAGTACTTGGCTAACACAGTTATAGACACGCCTAGTTGCAGTCGAGGATATCGTTAGAGAGTTGGGTCAGTAGAGACACGCTCATCTCTATATCTTTTATTTATATTCTTTTTTTTGTATAGACAATATTTTGTATTTTGTAAAATTAATTTAATTATGAATGATCTTTTTTTTTTCTAAATTAATTGTTGATTTCTATTATATATATTATTTAATTAATTTTTTTATAAAATTAATGTCACCGTTCAAACGGAATATATACCATTCAAACGTTACTCCATTCCCGCCAAATATTTCTACAATAAATTACCATTCGATCTCTGTATTTTACAATTGAATATTGATTAACCTATTAGTTCGAATGGTACAGTAATAGGTTTGAACGGTAACTCAATTTCTCTCTAAACTCAGTGACTTAACCCGTCAATTTTCCGTTTGATTATATATAATATATATGTTCGAAGATTGATTAACGTTAACGTTCGAACGTTGTTGTATGTTGTTCGAACACTAAGTTAATGTCTTGCTAAATTTTGTTACTTAATGCACCAAATTGTCATTTGACCATATATAATATCCATTCGAATGTCTATTTTATTTTGCTCGAAAGTTTTTTTTTTTTTATATTCAAACGGTTATTTTATTAGGGATGAAATTTTTCGTCCCTACATATACCATTGGAAAGAACAGTAAACACATTCAGTATTTTTTTAGAATGAAATTTAAATTTCATCTTAAAAAGTGAGATCTAATTTTTGAGACAATTTTCATTTTGTCCCAAACAAAAATCGTTTCAAAAATAAATCTTTATTGTAGTGTATATATGATGAGTTATCCAAAAGATAGATCATGAATAGAAAGAAACTGATAATTACTTAAAATGAACTACTGTAATTAATTATAATTACGCCTAGAATCTAGATCAAGATCAGTAGTACTGTACGTAGGTTCAGCCCGTTCGGGTGTACATACCTATGTACGTTGAAATTAGTTCATCATGAGTGAGTTTCCACAAAGATCACTAATTTCTAGTTGATTACTACCAAATTATATATATAGTTTCCACTATTTTCTTGAGTGGCATGCGTTCATTGTTAAATGGTTTTGAAAAAGTTGTAAGTATATATATAATTAATCATGTGTATATATATAGAGTATTGCTACATTCACAAATGAATTATATAAAATAATCTCACAAATTAATGTAGATTTATCTGATCCGTTATATCTATTTTACAATAAAAATAACTTTATAATTTAACAAATCACATCAAGCCACGTTAATTTATGAGATTATTTTTATGTACTCTTTTTGTGGTTAGAGTATTTATCATATATGTGTGTATTAATTAACTACTTATTACATTGTGGTTCTGTGTTTTGATAAACCAATGGAGATTGAAATCCTTTAAATTAAGCACTCCAATTAATATGCATACATGAAGTGTAAATGAATTTTTTTTTTAATATTTATTTTAAACATGATCCTTATAAATCATTAAGAAAAAATTAAAAAAATATATACATTCACTAATAATTACTTTCTTAACTATTAAAAAATATTAAAACACACGAGTGAACATTAAAAATAAAAAATAAAAAAAAAAGGTCGTATTTTGGAATGTTCCACATAACAATTTTATTATCACTTTTAATTTACTTTTTGAAGGAAATGGTACTTGCTGGATGATTGATTGATTAGTTATATAGTATGTTAATTCTAATGACTAGATTCATTGCGCTCGAACATGATTCAATATTCAAGATCAAAACTAATTTATATATAAATTCGAGGTTGGGCACCTATCATTATATTATATATAGTTCTTTATTGGAAAGGAATGTGGATGTGTGTGTGAACTAGTTCAAAATTCATTTGTAACAACCACACTAATATTTAATTATATTAACTATATATATATATTTATATGAATGTCAACTAGCTAGCTACCAAGGTGATTAATTACCAAATGTCTGACGATAGTTAGCTAGATAGGTTGGACTAAAAAATACCAAACTCTTCCGCCCTTGTTCTCTGTTGAACTAGTTGTAGTACTATTGGAATCTTAATTGGGTAGATTTAGGATTAGTTTGGAAAGTGATCAGATGATCAGATAAGATCATAAGATCAAGAATTCTGTAAATAGTTGTGAAATAGTTTATGAATAGTAATAAAATGGTTTGAGTTATGATATTTTATTTGAGTTTTGGAAAATGAGAAAGAAAATTGAATAAAAATATTATAAAATTAAAAATATTATTTTTTAGTATTATATTTATTTTGAGATTTGAAAAATGAGTATTATTATTTGTATTTTGTTTAAAAATTTGAGAAAATTCTAACGATTAAATGAAAAAATTAAAAGTTTGAAATTGAAAAGTATCTATTTAAATAATGATGTTAATTTTGAAAATAAATTAATTATGAGATGAGATGATAAAAAGTTTTGACGTACTTTGAATTACTTACTTCTGCATCTTACTAAAATGGCGGCTGATGAATATGTGTATACATACATATATATATATATATATATGTATGGTCATGAAATGGGACCAAACACTTTGATGATCTTCTGACCGGAGTACTCCGGTCCACTTTCTAGTTTTGATTTTGATCTCATCATGTGGAACTTCCGGTCCACTTTGTACTAATTAATTAATTAGTCTCTCAAATCAGCCATATATGTATGTTGTTCTTTAATTTTGTGTAGATATTATTATTATTTTATAAATTATGTATATATAAGAGATCAACATGAGTACTTAATTAGGGCTTAAGTTACTGCTTGCTGTCTGTAAAAAATTATTAAAAAAAAATTAATGATATTTTTAAGGGAATTTTATAATTAAATTATGTATAATTAAACATGAGGATAGTAGTCAATTACTATTAGCATATATACATTATATATTATTAATTAGAGGCCATGAAGAAATTAAGGATCGATGCTGCTGCATGCATGGGTTGGCTAGCTATAATCCTCTAATTATTAATTGGGTACGTAGCGGTGAATGCGCCCTAGGCGCTAGCTGTGACGACTGATCTCATCTTAATTTGCATATGCCGTAATTAATTTGGGATGTATATCAATAACAATTATAATTCTATCAAGACGTACGGGATGTATTTTACCTACGTACTGCGTAGTACTACTCAATCGAGCTAGATTGATTGAGAAAAGTCACTCTATCTCTTAAACCTCAATAGCAATATCCTTTGATGTGACATATATACTAATTTAAAGTGACTTGTTATATATGTCGACCACTTAAACATTAAAAGATGTCATGACCTAATCAAATAAAACGAGTGATCACGATGTATATATATATATACATATATATACTAGCAGTAGGCAACGTCCAAGGGACGTTTGCCTAATTTTCTTTTTTATTTTTTTTATTTAGTGATTGAGGAAATATTTTTTTAATGATGTTGTAAATTTTTTATTTTTATAAAATATTTATGATGATTAAAAAAATACATGAAAATAAAGAAAAAAATGAAATATACATTCAGGACATATTTTCGGATTACTTTTTCATTAGTTGTAGCAGTTCTCTTTAGTTAATTAAGAATATTATCATATTTAAATTATATTAAAACTCTAATTATTTATATAGTTATACTTTTTTTAAAATATTTAACAAAATTTGATCATTTATTTAATGATGAAATATTAGTATTTTATAAATTAAATTTGATAATTTATTTATGATATGATATTTATATGTTAATTATCTATTTTAAATTAATTTAAATCAGTATTTAAATTTTTACAATTTGATCAAACTTGGTTACTTTGAAATTAGTGGTACTTGTGTAAAATCCTGTATGGCGTAAGATTTTCTAATTGATAAAAAAAAGCACGTTTGCCATATCTGTCAAATTGAAGAAAAAAATAAAGTGTAATTTCAAATATTAAAATAGTCTAATGTAGAAGAATAAAATTATTATTTATTTATGTTCATCATTTATTATGAAATTTAAATTATATTAAAAATTCAAATTAATTAGATAGTTTTTTTCTCTTAAAAATGTACAATAAAATTTCATCATTTATTTAATGATGAAAAATTAGTATTTTATAAATTAAAGTTGATTTTTAGTTTATGATATAATAAACAGTAATAAGATATGCGAAAAAAAAAAACAGATTCTTTATTGTTCATTTAAAACTCAAAAATTAACATTTTTTTCACATTTTCTTTCTTCCTCTCTCTCATTCCCTACGCACAATTGCGGTATTACGTCGCACATTGGCTTTTACACGGACAAAAAAAAAAGTCTTTACGGTCCATTACTGTTCATCATATTATTGATGAATAGTAATAGGATATGCGAAAAAAAAAATTGATTTACTGTTTATTACTGTTGATGAACTCTTATAACCTGATTTTAAGTAATACGCAGATATATTGCCAACTCTTATAACCTGATTTTAACTACATGCATGAGATCTCATGTTACGTATAATTAGATGGTATAAGACATAAGTAATCTGTCGATTAATTACTTATTTATTTGAAGGAAAATGGTATTGAGAGATATATGAGATTACACTATAAGAAAAATAAATATTTATGACGGATTATTTATAATGAGAATAACTATTTACAATAAAAATAAATTTATTTTAATAAAAAATAATTATTTTTATATAAAATAATTGACTACAAATAAATAATTTACTCGTAATGTTAAACCAAATGCAATTATCAATTATATATCGTTAGGAATTATATATAATTATTTGAAAAATGTGTCAGCAGGCCGGCAATATCGTCTATACAACGAAGCATGCATGAAGCAAAGCCTGTCCTGCATATATATACATGCATACTGGGACCGGATATCATGAATTATTAACATGAAAGCCAGCTTGCTGGCTTGCTGGCTGTAGGGTACGTCCATAATCCATATAATAAAAGAGCAGTGATATACATATAATATATTATATAATACATTACATAATAATATTATAAATTAAATAAAGATATTTTTATAAAATGATATTATTTTTATAAGATATTTTATAAAAATATTTTTTTATTTAAAATATAATTATATAAAATCTTGTAAAAAATATTAAGTATAAATTATTTTTCATAATAAAGGGCTCTGCCATACAAACTCTTGTCAGACATATCGCAATTCTCGATTATATATATATATATATATATATATATATATATAGCTTACACGCATTAATTGTCCCAACCATGCAATTATGTAAACTAACTAAAAAAAAAACAAAAACGACTATTTGTGGTATTTTTTAAGATAAAAATAATTATTTATTACGAAAATATATTTTTTAATTAAAAATAATTAATCACAAATAAATAATTTTTTTATATAAACTTTTCCAATCACTGATCTGTTAAAAGTTGCCATCATCATGTGTGGTCGAACGACATGAACAAACTTTACAAAAGCAAAATACAAATAAAATTAATAAAAATAACTATTTACCAATTTTTATTTTGATGCCCTGGTAACGTGAAAGCCGTAGAAACATGTCATATCCACTAATAAATAGTATTTTAACTTTTTGTAAATACAAAGAATTTCACAACAAGCGGTGCATTGATACATGAGTTATTTCATTATTAAATCGATGTATAGAATATATCGTCCGCATTACTTAAATAATAAAATTTAATTTATAAAATTTAGATTTTAAATCACTTTATTAAGTATGTTATCTAACCGACTTATAAATAAATTCTTTCTAATGATATTGTGACTTAGAATTCATGACATTTACCTTTAGAGAAGTGTTAGATTCACAAATAGATCTAAAAAAAGTTAACTCAGAAACTAACATAACATAACGTGGTAGTTCAGATTTACTTTAAGGTAAAAGGTAGTTTATAATTTGACACATCACGTTAAATCATGTTAATTTATAAATTTATTTTTTAGAGATTTATTTATGGATGAAGTATTTCTCTTACCTTTATTAATGTTGGTCTTCTATATTGGTGTCTGCAAAAGATCTTAACCAAGCCCCACTCTATTTTTCCTTTCATATATCCTTACCTATTCTTTTGCTACATTGAGGTGATTTTCTTTGGACATATTACTAGCTTATTTGGTAATATTCTTTTGCCACATCCTTACCTATTCTATATCTCATAAATAAAAAGAAGAATGTGAAGGTTTATTTTCTTGGTGGAAAAACTAAAAAAAAAAAAAAAGGTCAGAAAGAATATATTGATAAATAAATAAATTAATTAATTAAGAGAGGTAGCGGGTTACAACCGGGAAATTTCCAAAGTCTAAAGAACATAAACCGGAAGAACCGGTGACATAGTGTGTTATGTGGACAGCGAACTTGAAAATACGGACATACCGACTACCGTACCGTACTCCAGATGATGACACCTGTCAATCCGTCAGAGTGTAAGCAAATTAAAAAGAGTTCGTACAGTTGTTACCGGGAATTTAGTACGCACGTCGTCCATGTGTACACGTGTCATCTTAAATCTCATAACTACGTTAGAAAAAAAAAATCCGACGTGTCAGGGATGGTCCCGGGGAGAGAGAGAGAGAGAGAGAGGTGCAGTGGAAATGTCAGTGCCCACAGGGAGGTGTGGGGTCCGGCACGTGAGTGACCGACGGAATTGCCACGTGTGAGCGGTGGAGATGGCGAGACAGTCCAATCAGTTAGTGGCAGTTAAGCGTGGTGAACAGGTGGTTTAATTAACTTAACCATGGTTAATTTGAGACTGAAGCATTTTTCTCTCTTTTCTTTTCGCTATAAAAGAAGGGCACCTCCTCGGTTCCTCTGACTACTACTCCTCCCTCCGTTTCTTTTTTCTTTCTTCATTTTTCAGAGCGAGAAGTCGAGAGGAACATTGCATTTACTATCAGTCTATCAGAGAGAGAGAGAGAGAGAGAGGGAGAGAGAGAGAGAGAGAAGAGAGCAACAATGGCGTTGTCTTTGAGATGGTTCTCCGTAGGTTCATTGCTGGTTCTAACGCTGCTTTTTATAAGCGTGAAGGCCTCCGAAGAGAAGGATCATGATCAGCTATTACAGTCAAGGTTTGTTCGCTCGAAAATGTCGTTTTTTTCATTCCTTTCTTTCACTATGTTTGCCTGCTTTCTCAAAATTCCTGATCATGCTTTATCACAATCACAAACTTTTGCCGAGAATGTGAATGCGTTTTAAAGCTCGCAGCAATGGAGCACTGTACGCCTTCGAGTTTACCAATTTAGATCCCTGTTTTATGCTTTAAAAAGGTACCGTTTCTGACGGGAAGCTTTGATTAATTTCTTCTACCTTCTTCGTTTTGGCAGTGACAGGCTTGCAGAGACACAGGAGTTGCAGAGCTCCAACAATGCGCCAATTGCGAACAGGTCAGTAGCAGAGTAGCTAGCTATCTAGCACTCGGTCGGTGCCGAGAAGTCAGCTTTATTATAGATCTTCAGCTGCACTTTTACCGCTGAATGATACTGTTACAGTTAGATATATCCGAATAATCTGGACCGTTCCAGATTGGATCTGAAAAAAATGAAAAAATCAGAGCCGTTCTAACGTTCTATAAGTTTTTATATATCTGTACGTTGCGTTAAACCTGTCTCTCCTCTTTCTCAAACCACGTGAAAGTTAATTTTATATACACTGCAAAATTAACCGTCTTCTTTCCTTTGACCGTGTGCTGGCGTCCCCCGAGGATTTTTTTACTTCTTACCGTACGAAAACACCCCTCGCACATTCCATCTATTCCGCTTTGGTCAATGAGAGAGACAGAAATTGTTGAGTTTTTTGAGGTTACTTCCGAGTATTGAAGAATTTGTTGTTCGACAGATTTAATGCACACGAGTTTTGGATGTAAATTTAATTGGAATAGTGATTTTATTTATTGTGATAATTTCCTTTGTTAAGAATTATAAAATCATTATATATTAACGGGTAGGATTTAAAAAAGATTAATCTATCATTAATTGGACTACATGACTATATATGTACGTACGATATCAATTAACCCTTAAAACGATCTGATCATGACACGTGTCGAGTCAAACTCAGTTCTAGATCATGATAAGAAAAACATTGCCGTCACATTAATAATCTCTGATCAATGTCTAACGTTGGAGATTTTACGCTCGATCCTATGTTTTTTTTTTTTTTTCAGGTCGGAGGATGGCTGGAATGAGCACGCTGTGCATGATCCAGAGGAGGTAGCTTCTATGGTTGAACTGTATGTCTCGAACCCTCTCTCTCTCTTTTCTCTCTGTCGTCGTTCCTGATCTCATCATCAATATATGATTTTTTTTTTTTTGTTCATTTCATTTCCAATTGTTTTCCCCCCTGGAGTCTCATTGAAGATGGCTCACGTGATCTTCACTTTAGAATAATTAATAACAAGAATTTCTTTTTTATTTCTTCTTTTAAAAAAGAAAACGCACATGGTTCTGGATATAATATTCAGGTCTCCTTACTTAACTCCTCATGAGACCACATGTAGTATCTAAGGATTGTCCTTTTCACCGAGCCCATGTGGGTCGATTAATCCTTCACGGTCAAACGTGTCTCCATACGGTAGGAGGAAAAAGCCGCATGCATGCCTGTTCGATCTGGGGTTTTTCATTTTCGTGTATATATATATTAATCTTTGTCTTTTTAGTCCAATGCATGACTGATCATCATCATAGATTCATACGCCAATAAGCATTTTAAGAGATCTGGGAAATCACCCACCTTAATTACTAGTATAAATTATATATATGATATGGATATTCCTTTTAGCTATGGTTATTTTACTCACCTGTATGGATCGAAGTCGAACTACTTTACGTTTCTGAGGAATCAACCTCCTGCATGTTATCTGCAGCTGCAAGTCTGATCTTCTGATCTGCTCAAAGAAAAAAGAAAGAAGCCTGATCTTCTCTCTAATAATATCTTCGTGCCAGCTTTTTACCCACATGCCCCTGTCTAGAGATCCGCCCGTCACGTTCATTATCTACATACAATTTGTCTTTTTCTCTTCCTCTAACCCAAGTATATATATTTCTTCTTTAATTAGTACCTTAGATACCTTTTATATATATATATATACCTAATGGTCCCTTCAATTGCTTTTCTAAAAGCCATTGCTTGACGGTATGTGAAAACTCCATCCCTTATCTATACGTACGTTTATATATATTTCTAGCGAGAGTACTAACATCAATTAATATGCCTACTTATATATATATATAACATATGACATATGGTGACAAAATAAAGTAGTTCATGCATGCTGCCTCCTCCTTTCATTATTGGATTGTGTGGGAGATCTTGCATGGATTTTTGTTACTACGGTCTTTTCGTGCCAGATCTTCTAAATGCCCCCAACCAACCGCAATCTTATTGCTTGGTAAAAAAACGTCGGTTTGCTGATTTACTCAATGAAATCATGTACTCATATGTTCCAAAATGCTTGGTTTCTAAAAGTGGGAATCCAATGCTTTATCATGTAATCATGAATTCTATGCTTTGAACTCTATCATTCATTTAGCTCGAGTACTTTGTCTTACCTAGGAGTGAATTAGCTAGCATTACAGAAAACCATCGTCGTGTCTGCTTCTACGCCTCAATAATTTCTCAATCGAGAATCACCATCACATTGCTCATTATTTCATGTAGTGGGTTTTGTCCGGATTCCAAATTGGTGGGGTAGGCTACTGAAAATTTTGTCCCTTTTTCCAGCCTGTAAGAGGCATAAGATCAGGCTCATGACCAGGAATCACATATCGTGTCTCAATTTCACTCTTTCGGGTAAATGACATAGATCTGGTTTCATGCAAACAGGCCAAAACGCTTTGAGGCAGGCCTGATCTTGATCCAGCGGCTGCGGCAAGTGACAGATCATAGAACTATATATACATACATATATATATATATATATGTGTGAGTGTGTGTGTGTTAATAAATGAGATTCGCATGACCTTATTAAATGAGCTACTTTCATTAAAGTCATTCACACCGACACATTGAGTACTAGACAAGTATTAGTTCGAACTTGCATTTATTTCCCGTAGCGAAGCGCATATATATATAAGTCAAATAAAATAACATAAAATAAAGAACCTAGTCTGTCCGTAGAACCGTAACCATGAATCCGTAACACATGATCCAACATTATTATCACATGATGAAGGCCTAGTACGTACTTGAAAAAGTGGGACGATATATATAATGCAACAATATTAATGTTGTCTCACATGATTTATGAAATTCTCGCCTTCACATGCTTATAATTCGGTGATATTGATATTTACTTGACGAAATTTATTTCTGAAATCACGAGGAAAAAAAGACCGGAAGTCATTAGAATAATATATGTATGTGATAGCAATTAACATCAATATTATTATGTGTTTGATCAAACTTTCTCAGGAGCATTCGTAATAGCACAGAAAGGAGGAACTTGGGATATTTTTCGTGTGGAACTGGGAACCCAATTGATGACTGTTGGCGCTGTGACAGACGGTGGTACCTCCGCCGAAAGCGCCTTGCGAATTGTGCCATTGGATTTGGACGCAATGCCGTTGGCGGACGCGATGGCAAATACTATGTTGTTAGTGATCCCAGCGATAATGACCCCGTTAATCCCAGACCGGGCACGCTCCGCCACGCAGTCATTCAGGACAGGCCATTGTGGATTGTGTTCAAGAGGGACATGGTGATCAGACTTAAGCAGGAGCTGATCATGAATAGCTTCAAGACCATTGATGGTCGTGGTGCCAATGTCCACATTGCTTATGGGGCTTGCATCACTATCCAGTTCATAACCAATGTCATTATCCACGGCCTACATATCCACGATTGCAAGCCGACTGGCAATGCCATGGTTCGGAGCTCGCCAAGCCATTTTGGGTGGAGAACAATGGCTGATGGGGATGCCGTTTCCATCTTTGGTTCAAGCCACATTTGGGTTGACCACAATTCACTCTCCAACTGTGCTGATGGCCTTGTTGATGCTATTATGGGCTCCACTGCCATCACCATTTCTAACAACTACTTCACCCACCACAATGAGGTCATATATGTTACTCCCATTTCGTTATTTTTTTGTTACTTTGAATGAATTTAGATAATTAGTAGATGGGAGGCTAATTTCTTTCTTTTTCTTTTTCTTTTTTTTTTTTTTTTTTTTTTTTTTTTTTTTTTTTTTTTTTTAAAAAAAACGTTGATAAAAATCAGGTTATGCTATTGGGTCACAGTGACACCTACACAAGAGACAAGCAGATGCAAGTGACCATTGCCTACAACCATTTTGGTGAGGGTCTAATCCAGAGAATGCCAAGGTAACATCCTTAAAATTAAAATTGCTTTCTCAATATATATGTACCACCTTCTGGCGGCCGGTACGTGCTTAATTTCTAGTTCATATTATATAATGTGCGCCTCGATCTAATTAACCATTTTTTTCGGTGGTCAATTAAAATCTTGCAGGTGCAGGCATGGATATTTCCATGTTGTGAACAATGACTACACACACTGGGAAATGTATGCCATTGGTGGGAGTGCTGAGCCTACCATTAACAGCCAGGGCAATAGATATCTTGCACCTGCCAACCCTTTTGCCAAGGAGGTACCTATAGAACAAAAAAAAAACCAATATTTTTTAGACTAATGATGAATGATGATGATCAAATTCTTGATCACAATATTGATTGAAATACTGATGATTTGTGTAGGTGACAAAGAGGGTTATATTTGATGGTGCATGGAAGCACTGGAATTGGAGATCAGAAGGAGACCTTCTGCTGAATGGAGCCTACTTCACACCATCAGGAGCTGGAGCTGCAGCCAGCTATGCAAGAGCCTCAAGTTTAGGGGCAAAGTCCTCTTCCATGGTTGGTGCCATTACTTCGGCTGCTGGTGTCCTTAGTTGCCGCAGGGGATCCCAGTGTTAATAATTCCCAATCCCACCGACCGACAGAATAGATAATGGGCCGGTGGAAATTAAACACAGACAAGGAAAAAAAAAAAAAAAAGGGAAAGAAAAAAAAAAAAGAGGAAAGGAAAATTTACCCATTTTTCTTCCTTTGTTATTGTTATAGAACTATTCAGTGAGCTTGCAGCTATTTTGCACACGTGTCGCTTCTTTGTATTTTGTCCCAGTCAGTCAAATATTTGAAAGATGTAAATTTTTCACATATAACAAATTGCTGTCAAATTTTCTTCAAAACATGCCCCATTTTGCGAGCTGTGCTCCGACAATATAAAAGCTCGGAGGTCTATTAATATTATATGAGACTATCTGCTCTCAAATGTTAATTAAAGAAATTTGAGGAGGCTACTCTGTTAGCATGTAAGGTAAGGAACGGCATTTTGAATTCACACCCAGCCTAGCCTTGGTTTGGAGCTTTGATACTCGCCACTCAAGACTGTAATTCAGTTTCTGTAATACATCTGATAGGTAGTGTTTGGATAACTAGAAAGTATCAGAGAAAATGTAAAGAAAAAAGTTAGATTCGAGGTTGACTTAACCCCCAAGAGAAAGAGATAAAAGAGAATAAGAAAATATTTTTATTAATGATTCTGGATATCTTTTCAGAGCCAAGTTGCTCAATACATATAACCCACGTATTGAGTCTGAGCTAAAAGTAACAACAAGATACTAAAACTAGAATCTGCAACTAGTTTATACTACGGGCCTAAGCCCACTACCTATTACAATCCAAAGATCCAATAAAATAGACTAAGGCCTAACACACAAGGATAGAAGTAGTAAAAGGATTGAAGGATAGTCCATGGCTTGGATTGGGCCCAAGTTACTTGGCTTGTTACATTGCCATTCCCTTTAAAGGAACTTGTCCTGAAGGTTGGAAGCACGGATGAACTCTACGATTCGGTCCTTGTAACAGACTTTTCCATCGATTATTCTGCAGTCTCAACTGAAATCCTCCCTCTTGCTTTATTGCATCAAGAATCTGCTGGACTGTCTCATCAGCAGCCTTATAAGGCACAACGATGGCATCAATATCACCAATAGTCTCCAGTTTATCTCTACACGAGGCTACCAACAAGCAGCAGTCATTCCCATAACTAGGGGTGTAAACTCAAACCGGAAAATCGGAAAACCAAACCGGACCGGACCAAACTGGACCGGTTTTACTGGTTTTGAACCGGTCCGATCCGGAACCGGTTTTTAAAACGTAAAAACCGTCCGGTTCTAGGATTTTTTGGACCGGACCGGACTGGTTGATTAAAAAAAATAAAAAATAATATTTTTATATATAAGTTTTATACCAAATATTTTATATATATTAAATATTAATATATATAAGTTTTATATATAATGTATAATTATAAATTTTTATGTGAAATTTTATATATAACATATATATTCATATATGAAATAATTTCTTATTATAATTTATAAATTATTACATAAAATGTTAATACTAAATCACTAAAAGTTTATAACTAATACTAATATATAACTTATAACTATACCAATAGTCTAATATTAATACTATTATATAGTCTAATATATTAATAAAAATATAAAAGAGTTTTTTTTAAATCAATTTTTTTTATATAAACAAATTTTTAATGACAAATTGTGAAATTTACATTTTACAAAAACCGAAAAACTGGACCGGACCGGACCGGAAACCGGTAAAACCGGAAGTACCGGTTTAGGAGGGTAACCGGTGCGTAATCGGTTTTGAAAAATATAAAATCGGTACATACTGGTTCGGTCCTAGATTTTATCCAAAACCGGACCGGACCGGACCGGTTACACCCCTACCCATAACAACCCATTGTGAGATACATGCAAATCCCACCAGGGTAAAAAATGAGGATGCTATTTTTTCTAATTTTGCCACTCCTCTTCTTTAGTCCCCTTCAATCCCTGTGTAATTAGCTTTCAGATAGCTAGTGACCCACGGATCCAACCAACAGATGGGATATCTTCAACCATTTTTAGATTAAACCCTTCTAGACAATCGGAGGAGAAGGCTTGGAGTAAACCACCACCTAATCCTTTGGCCTTAAAGCCATCGGCATCACCACAATCCCAAACCCAAAGAATAATATGAGAAAATACCACAATTCCACAATGGCAACGAAGAAGTTGGTTCCTTCTCACAAAACTTCCAAGAAAATGCAGTTTTACCTCCATAACTAATGCCATTATTGGAAGGACCATATCCATTAAAAATTCGGTGCCACGAAGGACCATTCGCAAATCCTCCAATTATTTTTAAAGAAGACTTCCAGTATGTTCCAATTTGTAAAGCCTTTTTAGGCATATTATCCAACAAGTGATGGACAAAAAATTTCTTACCCGTAGACATGGGATTTGTAGCTACTTCCGTGGCGACAAAGTTGGCCATGCCCACATCGGCACCTGCATCGACGACGAGCTCATTACCTCTTCCTTCACCTCTTAATTTGTCACACTTCAAGCAATCAAAAGCCATATACACGAGATTTGTATTCGAAAATGAAACAAGAGTTTGTGTGTTAAGAGAAACCCCTGGTTATCGGAAACGTGGCTACGATCAAGCTTGTTAAATCCCGTCAGATCTTTGACAGTCGTGGAAATCCAACCGTCGTAGTTGATATTATTCTTTCGGATGAGAGCCTGGCTAGAGCTGTTGTTCCAAGTGGTGCTTCTACAGGTGTCTACGAAGCCCTGGAGTTGAGAGATGGGGAAATTCGGAAATGATGGAGATGCTGGGTCGAAGGATTGTGATATGCGACTGAGATATCGGTTTTGTCATGGGCAAGGAGGTTGAGAATTGAGTGTTTTGAAGATGGACTGTGATGGAGGAGTTACGATGAAGTGCTTACTCTGCTTCGCCGATGAACCCTGTGACAGATCCATGATCTATATGTCCTTGTACGGGGTAGTCTTCATCAGCTCCAACCGATTTAAGATATCGGTAGCTTTCGATGTCTTTTGGGCTTCATCGACGCCATTGAGATCGAACTCCCATATGATGGTTACACCTCTTACGATTAATGAGTCTTTGTTGCTAGGGACGACCAAAAGAAATGAAGAAAATAGACAATAATTTCTAAGATGAGGGGAAGGACACGAGATTCAGAGGGAATGCTCTGAGAATAGTGGAAATGGTTTCTGGTTTCCAACTGGATTTATGAAAACATGAGAAAGAGTAAGACTAGCGGGGATGACTACCTCCTTTTCTTCCGATGTTGCTGTATATTTTTCCTCTTCTTGCAGACGATAGAGTTGGTTTTCCAGATTTGAGAACTCTTCATTGAAGTTATTCTGAAAATCTTCAATGTTGTTATTGACATCTTTTAATGGCTGCAAAATAACATCCAAATATTGCTGTGATTTTTCGATTTGCTCTCTGATGTTGAGCAAAGATGAAATAATTTTTTTCTATTTCCATAGAGTGATGAAGCCAATCCAAGGAAAGATTGGCTCTGATACCACTTGTAACACACCTGATAGGTAGTGTTTGGATAACTAAAAAGTATAAGAGAAAATGTAAAGAAAATGGTCAGATTCGAGGTTAACCTAGCCTCCAAGAGAAAAAGATAAAAGAGAATAAGAAAACATTTTCGTTAATGATTATGGATGCCTTTTCAAAGCCAAATTGCTTAGTACATATAACCCACGTATTGACCTGGGCTAAGAGTAACAACAAGATATTAAGACTAGAATCTGCAACTAGGTTATGCTACAGACCTAAGTCCACTATCTATTACAATCCAAAGATCCAGTAAAATAGACTAAGGCCTAACACACAAGGGTAAAAGTAGTAAAAGGATTGAAGGATAGCCCATGGCTTGGATTGGGCCCAAGTTACTCGGCTTGTTACAGTTTCTGACTAGAAAAAAACAAAAAAGCACAAGATAAGAAGGGACCAAGCTTTGTATAAATTTAGGCTGTCGAGAGAGTTAAGCTTGTTGTGGTCACTAATCAGCTGGGAATGGTTGGTTTCCAACCCAACTACAATAATGGAGTGCGCTGAACTTCTAATAAAACCAACCCACCTAAGATCTTCCAAGTTCCAACTACTACATGCTGGCTTAAGCCCAACATTTCCAAGGCCTACAACTCAACCACACCAAGGGTGCCTCCTGGTTATTGGCACTTCACGTATCTAATATTTCATAGAGCAATCTCATATGGAGGGTATCTGAAGAAGACTAGCTTCTTGTAGGAGTATTTAAGTGCACTTCTTTGATCAGGAAGTTAGCTGATGGTTGGAATATTCCTTTTTTTTTTTAAAAAAAAAATGTTTGATGCTATGTTTGGCTTGTCTCTATTGGGTGCCTGAAAGGGGGTTTTGTGGTTCTGCAGCTCGCTCTTGGGCTAGCTGTTTATACTTAAAACATCCTGATTGTGTCATCTAACAAATAGTTTGTGATAAAATTATCTGAAGGAGTTGCAGGTACACATGATTCGGGGATATAAAAAACATTTGTTACATTCAAGATATAGAGATGTTTTAAGTGCTGCATTGTCTAAAATCAAACATTCCCAATTCCTAGAAATATAACAAACATTAGCATTATACACTACAGTCACCTTCTTGATGAGGATCAGATACAGTGACCAGAGATGGAACTAGTATTTAGATGAACACAAGGAAAAAGAAGGGCTCAGAATGGTGTATCTATTCCACTCCCTGTTTCTGTAGGGCTGTATAAAGCAGACCTGTTCCTTGGTCGATACTCCTCTAACTTCTTCACGACTTCATCCATTGTAGGTCTAACTGAAGCCACCGGAGCACAGCAACCCATTGCAAGCTTCAATGCATGAACCAAACCCTCTTCCATGGGACTCCTTATACCCTTCAAAACCTCCACATCAAAAACCTCCATCGTTATCTCCTCCAAAACTGCTACTTTCACCATTGAAGGCAAATCGACAAAGTCCCCACTTCTCCCATTTTTTCCAGGTTTTTTTCCTATCAAAATTTCCAGTAACAATATCCCATATGCATAGACATCTGTCCTAGAATTACATTTCTTCATTTTTTGAAGCTCTGGGGCTTTGTAACCATCAGTTTTTAGAAGTGCTACCATTTCATCAGCTACGGCTGGGATCATTAGCTTGTCAAGCCCAAATTCAGTGAGGCTGGCAACAAAAAACTCATCTATAAGCACATTTTTGGATCTCACATTTCCATGAGTAATGGGTACCTCAAGACCTGTATGAAGATATGCTAGTCCTCTGGCTATACCCAATGCAATCTTGTGCCTTCGAGCCCAGTTCATCACTGGTTTTCCTGCTCTAGCTTCTACAGTCGACCAAAACAGAGAAAACAAGAGTTTAATGAACTAGCATGATTGCTCATACTTTGCAAAGACAAAGGTAGAGCAGTACTGAAGTACTCCATTGATCATGATCTTAAATGGCTTTTATAATAAAGAGTTGAACAATGGTGGGAATTAAGGCCTCGTTTGTTTTCACAACTTTTCTCAACTCATTTCATCTCATCTAATCATTACAACTTTCTCAAATTCCCAAACAAAATAAAATAAACAATTCAACTTTTTCAAATCTCAAAACAAAAATAATATTAAAAATATATATTCTAACAATATTTTATTCAACTTCTAACTTTAATCTCAATTCATCTCATCTGTGAAAACAAACGATAAGTGTTCTCAATCACATGAGGGTTCACTTTTTTATTAGGGTTATTTACTGTATTAATAAAGTGATGCTAGTTTTTCTTCTCTATAACGAGGATGGATTTCAGCTATTCCATATCTATATGAGATGCAAAATGAATAAAATGCAGAAAGAAGCATGAAAAAATGAACATACCATGTAAGAGATCATGGAGGGTTCTGTGAGGTAGATAGTCATAAATGAGGAGTTTTTCCCCTCTCTTCCCCTCATAGAAAGCTCTCAATGGAATCAAATTGTCGTGGCGGATCTTTCCCAACTGCTTTATCAGGGGCAAACACCAACCCCTATCCTTGCAACTACCTTCCCTCAATAATCTCAAAGCAATGGTCCCTCCATCAGAAAGCTTTGCCTTATAAACGGTCCCATAGCTTGTCTTCTCCATAACTTGCCCCGTTGCATTCAAGACATCCTCTAATGTCAAACGCTCGCCACCTTGAAACAAAATAAGCTTCCCTTCACCACCTCCACCACCACCACCACCAACACCAATACCAACACCTCCATCTTCATCATCTTCCTCTTCCTCCAATTCATCTGCATTCTCTCCCCTACTCTTCTGCTTTTTATTTTGCACATACCAAATCGACAGTGAAGCCAAAACCACTGTTCCAGCCATCAAAACAATCACGATACCAGCAATTGCGCCTGGGCTTAATCCAGAACTTCCACTACAACTTTTCAAAGGTAAACCACAAAGCCTCGGATTGTTTCCCTCAAACACCTCCACACCATATTTTGATTCTCCAAAAAGGGGCAAGTCCCCACTAAAATTATTGTGTGAAAGATTCAATTTCTCAAGGTTTAGGCCAGATAAACCCTCTGGAATTGAACCTGAGAACATATTATTCCCAAGATCAAGCTCTTTAAGCCCATAAAACCGGGTTATGAATTGTGGAAAATTCCCAGAAAGCTTGTTGTTACCCAAATCCAAGACCTGTAAATTGTTGAAGGTAGAGTTTGGTAATGCAGGTTCGGGGACTGACCCAGATAGCGAATTACTGTGAAGCCTAAGAGAAACAAGTCCATACAAATTCCAGATAGATGGTGCTAAAGCTCCGGTCAACAAATTGTCACCCAAATCAATGTCAGAGAGTGAAGAGCTATAGCCAAGCTCAAGAGGGATTGTTCCACTCAGTGAATTGACGTTAAGATAGAGACTTTGAAGCATAGAGAACACACCCAACTCTCTGGGGAGTGAACCAGTGAGATTAGCAGAGGGAAGCTGAAGGGAGAGAAGGCGCAGAGACGGGTCTTTGAAGAGAGAGAGATTAGTCCATTGTGGGGAAGAGATGTCATTGCAGAGCAAAGGAGAGCCATTGGAGAAGACCCATTTGAGGCCTCTCCATTGGCACAAAGGCACAGAAGAATTCCATGAAGATAGCAAAAGGTTCTCAGCGTTACCTTGCAATGAAGCTCTGATCTTTCCCAAGACAAGCTCAACATCCGGCGAAGCAGACTTCGTGAGTGTAATACCTGCAGTAAAGAAGAGGAGGAGGAAGAAAATACAGGGAGTAAAGTGGTTCAGAAGCGCCATTGAAGAAGCTGGAGAGAGAGAGAGAGGGGTGGTGGTAGCAAAGTCCTAAGAGAGGATCACTTCTTCTTGGGAAAGCTGACACACTGTCGAGTCTCGACTACAAGTAATCTCTAAACATTGTTCGGATTGTCTCTAATTTGAGATCAACTTTTAGGAGACTGATGAAAAGAAAAAAAATAAAGGAAATGAAAAGACGAGAAGCTCCCAGGAGAGGATTGTCCGAACCCCATGTCCAAAAGAAATGACCTTTTATGAGAAACTCCGATGAAACCGAAATGATGCCCAAGTAGACCAAGCACCAAAACATGTTTCTTGGCAGTTCACTGTTCAAACTCATGCCAGCATTTAGCAATCATTCCTTTCCTTAATCATCTATTTAGATTTCCCTCGCACATACTTTTTATTTTTTTATCATGATCTTTGAACTTTGTGGGTTCTATTCCCTAATTGAATTACCAAGTTTGAACATTTTGATTTTTGTATATTTCAGCCTAGGAATCGTTCAATATATCTCAATTTTTTTCGGGTGGTCAGTAATTGGCAAAATTCATTGGAGCATCGTTTTTTCTCCATACATGTGAAAGACAAGGAAACAGAAATTTAGTTCTTCATAATCTCATTGGTTTTTCTGTATCATTTATTTTCACAAAACTTTTTATCTAATTTAATTATTACAATTTTTTAAAATTTTCACATAAAATAAAATAAAAAATTTAACTTTTTTAAATCTTAAAATAAAAATAATATTAAAAATATATATTCTAATAATATTTTATTCAAATTTTAACTTTTATTTTAACTCATCTACGATGATGAGATGAGATATATATCTAAAATACATATATCTAAAGTAACAGTAAGTTTTAAATCTAATTCTCAATTAAGATTAGACTCTTAAAATGAACAAAATATGCCATATGATGATATCTCTTAATAGAGTATACACATCAACCATTAAGGTTATGCCATATATATTACCTATTTTTTTGTTCATCATAAGAGTCTAACGATGAACAAAAATATAGCTCTAAGTCCACCTCTGCCTTGAGAGTCAAAGTCGTCGATTTCCTCACTGTTTAGTTGCCAATGCCCAACAACATCATTTACCTTTCAAATTCCTTTCACTTCTTCGATGACAAAATGGATCTGCAAAGCCACTTTTTTAAGATAGCAGAACACGCCATTGTCTGTAGATGCCCTAGCACATGCACTCAACGCCCTGTTGATCTCAGTACCATGCATCTGTCTCACAGCTTTCTTGCTAGCATTTTATGAGGAGCAGTGCTACTCTGTCGCTCATAATAATCTGCTGTAACTTATATTTAGATCAAAATTATTTTTTTATTTTTTTATTTATATTTTTTTATTATTTTAAAATATTTTTAAAAGATAAAAAATATATATAAATATATTAATAGTCACTTCCTTAACTATTAAGTGAAAAAAAAAATAAAATACGTGAAGTGTTAAAATAAGGGAACAAGTTAAATGGTCAAGTCTGTGTGCATAGAGGAGACTCATCTGTGTTAAGTCTCAGTGTTAAGTCTCATCTGTGTGCATAGAGGAGACTCGGATTCACCACTATTCCTTTCACCAGAAGACGGAAACTAGCATGTCATTGTTCAGCATGGTGGAAACATGCTCATTTCTTCATTGGCTTTACCCCCCAACAAAACTATATTTAAATGATGTCTCGCAAACTATTATAAAGCTCATTACTCCATAAATATTGTGGACAACTTTGAGCTCTTCATCATTATTGCATGAAAGCATACTAGATTTTTCTACTGTGGGGGGATCAACCTACCTACTACCAAGTAGATTTTCTTTTTCTTGTTCAGTAAAATCTTAAAAAATAGAACTTCTAAACTAATTTTCAGGTGTCTTTGAATAAATTTGACTTTAAAGCACACGACATCAGCTAAATTGAACCATAAGAGTCAGAAAAATAGTCTACTGTTTTTCCAGGTACTTCTCCATTATTTCCTTGATCTCTTTTCTTCAATGGTGTCATCATCAGTAGGGCCATATATAGAGGTGGCGCCTCCACCCCCTTTGGCCCCTCTTCTTTATGGAAGGCAATGAGTATGAAATATACACGTCCCATGCATGGTGTCCTGAAATCATAGATTAATGCTTTATTCCAGTTTGCCATCAATTAAAGATACTCAAAAACCACTTTAGAAACATTGATATGATCACATAATATCATTACTTTTTAACTTTGAAACCCTCCCGTTCCCGTTCCCCTTCTTACCTTTTGTTTTCCTCGATCAAAATTTGAACTGTTGGAGTACAAAGAAATAAACAGCATGCCAGCACAAAGAAAGCTGTGGACAGGAAAGTGTTGAGTACACGAATGAGTGAAACAGCCAGAGTGCAACTATTGTGACGGAAATCTTTGCAGTAGATCTTGGTACAGAATCCTAGAACCCAAAAAAAAAAAAAAAAAAAAAAAATTAACTTAACTTAGTGCTGCTCATGAGAAGAACACCAGATGGTTTAGTTTCATATGTACATAAAACTACCAATAAGCTGTAAACAAACCCAATTCATTACCCAACGCAAGATCACGATAAGGTAGGAAGATGTCAACTCTTCAAGGTGTTATGCAGCCAGATCCTTTTGATTAGCAGAAGGAGAAGGGCATAACAGAGACTTTGAGATGGATTTAAATATTTAGATTATAATATATATATATATATATATATATATCTTTGACATAAACTAAGGATATTTAGTCATTTAGTCAGTTTGAACAATCGAGACTGTTCTTGGCAAGAGAGATAAAACAACCCCTGAAGTATTTGCAGATAGAAGTCACAGGACAACGTCTCTCATTTCACCTTATCAAGCAAGTATACTGTTCCAAGGAGAATGATTGGTTTCGTTCATATTTGAAAGAATTTCCAACCCATTCAACTATTCAGGTCAAGTTTATCCTATTCCTACTACAGGTGTTTCCAACATTCCCTTGGATCTTCACAAATTGTGGTAGATTTATTCTCTGTATCATGCAAATCCGAGGCAGTTTCCTTGTTAATTTCTATATGATGAAGCCTTTCAATAAATGGATATGAAGAAACATAAGGAATTTCATAGCTATGTTCGTCAAATAAATGGTATATGGCCTTGCCACGGGTAATAATAATGGTATATGGCATTGCCACGAGTAATAATAGTTGTATACGGTCTCGCCACGGGTATAATGGTAGTTTATAACCTTACCATGGGATTAAAAATGGTATCTGTCTCGATGTGATGCTCTGATATTATATGAAGATGAGATTTCAATTTATGATATGCCAAATGATTTTATTTTTAAATAAGAATGTTTATGAAAGTTTCGCTCTGATATTTTTGACAACATGTTTTGATTATGCATTCTGAAAGCAAATATTCTGATTTTACATTCTGAAAGTAAATGTTTAGTTCTACATTCCAAATACTATAAATGCTCATGTTTATATACTAGTATATGTTCTCTGCTTAATGAGTTGTTAATAACTCATTCATCTTATCTCCACAATATTTTTTAAATAATTTTGATGTCTCAGCTGGAAGTCAAGAGTAGAAAGTGTTAACAAGATTTGATGGTCGTAGAGGAATAAGTATCGAATGGTACAAATATTTATTGGAGAGTTTTATTTAGTAGATTTATTATTTTATGTTATTTTTGATATTTTGAGTCATGGATATTTCCGAGACTTTGTGGAGATTTTGATTTATTTTATTAAGGTATTTCTTTGGTGTCTTGATGGAGGAACATACATTTTTAGTTTTGAATAAATGAGTTTATATTTTATGGGGAATTTAGAGTATATAAATAGGTTATGAGAGATGATTTTAAGTTGCAAAAGCTAACTCTCTGGAACTCCGAGGTCGAGGCGTTACAATTGGTATCAGAGCCAGATTTGAGATTCTGCATACTTTATTGGTTGAGTTTTAAAAATATGAGATTTAGGGATTCTGCATGCCTATCTGTTTTGATGAGATCTGAGGTTTTAAGGTTTGTAGAATTTAAGGAATGGCTTCCGTGACACTTGGAGTCTTAGATCTCGTAGGCTTCTTTGCGGATTATAGAAAAGAATTTTTATAGGATTTGAGGTTTAGATTTTTCTTAAGGTCATGTACGTAAGCTTAATTAAAACTTAGGTTTGAGGTTATACGGATATTTGAGTATGAAGTTTTGGATTTCAGCGGCCTTTAGAAAATAATTTCATATTTGATATCTAGAAATCTGCAAGTTGCAAGAGACAATTATTTTGATATTTAAAGTCTTAGAATCGGTAGGAATTAGTGATTGTGATCTATGAAATTTGAGGTTTTAGAATTGCCAAATGTTTTGAATTAAATTCATGACTTTTGAGGTTTAGATTAAAAGGACGTATGTAAGTTTAGAGCGATGTCAGGTTTACAATAATTGATAGTAAAAAGGGTTAGATTAGTTGGTTAAAGATATGGTTAGGAAAAAAAAATCTTGAACTTGTTTTAAATATTTTTTTGGTATATATATTTTTATTGATACCTATATTTTGTTTTCTTTTTTTTAGAACATTTAACCAAGCTTAAGCTTACCGGATGTCACCTCGTTGTCAAGTTCAAAATCTTGAGAATTTGAAATTTAGAGATTCTACATACTTTAAAAAATGATTTTGATGAGATCGAAGGTTTTAGAATTCTGCAAGGTCGAGGATACGATTTTGACGACATTTAAGGTTTTAGCACTTGCAAACTTATGGATTATTTCCTACGAAATATGAGGTTTTAGATCTTGCAAGTTTTAATAAATAATTTTTATGACATTTGAGATTTCAGATCCTGTAGGCTTATTCACTAAATTTTAGGAAATGATTTTGAGAAGGGTTAAGGTTTAGAGTTTGAAAGTATACACAAGTTTGACCGAAAGTCGGGTTTGAGGTTTCGGATTTTGTATGCTTATTCTATAGACGTTACGAGATGGCTGATCAGGTTTGAGAATATGAGGTGTTAGACCTTGCCGACCTTAAGATAACGAATTTTATGGGATTTATGATTTAAAACTCAGCAGACTTTAAGATGTGATCTCAATGTGGTTTAAGATTTAGACTCAGTGGAATTTAAGAAAGAATTTTGATAAGATTTGATGTCTTAGATTATGCAGACTTTAAGGAGTGATTATTATGAAATTTTAAGGTTATTGACTTTGCAGATAATGGGGCAATTGATTATTATCAAATTCGAGTTTAGAGTTTCAGTAGGTTTTAAGGTATGGTCCCTTTGAGATTTAAGATTATTGATTGCAACTGAGAATGAAATAGAGTATTTAATAGTATAAGAGTGTGTGCATGGATTTGGGAGACTAGATGTCGGGTCACTACCAAGCGTGATTAGTGTCATTATGGTAGCTTTGGAGATTGTAGATTTTGGGAGGATTCAAGAATTTGTGAAATGAGCTTATTAGGAGGTTTAAATATTATTTTGGGAGTTCTCTTTATAGTTATATGTGAGGTTTAGTTAGAAAATAATAATAATAATAATAGAGGAATTATTAAGTTTGTAGATCCATGGTTGAGGTTCATACTTTTAGGTTTGGAGTCGAGATCACGTATGGAAATCGACATTAGAATTTTGGAATTTCAGGGGGAAGAGGTACTGGAAAGTTAGGGTTTTTAAATATTAGGCTTGCTAAATAATAGAAGTTTAAAATGGGCATGGATTATGATGGACAAGTATTTTTAGGCTTTATGTTAGGTGCAACAAATTTTGAGGACGTAATTTTTTGAAGGGGGGAGGATGTAACACCCGGCCCAGTACGAAGCTTACCTGCGATTTTTTATTTTTATTTTTTTTATATGGATGAAAGGCCCACTTGGAATTTAACGAGTGATTTTAGGATTAGGCTTCGGGCCTAGAAGTTTATTATGATGGAATACAGACTTTTCTTGAGCTTGATACTTAGGTTAAATTCAGTTAATATTTTATGGACCAAGTGGATTTTATTTTAGTTGGTATTGGGCCTGACCATGTTATGGAATGAGCTAGGCTAGTTTGGAATGTGAGTCGAGGCCCAATAGTATTTATAAAAAATACTCAACCTATGAGAAAGATGGCGAGTAAGCTAAGTATATTTTTGTTGGATTGTTCTAATCGGCCCAACTTAGGAACTCTCTACAATATCCAAATTGTGGGTCAAATATCTTGGAATGGGCCCAAAAGGCCCAGGCCCCTGAGAAGTTAATTCCCCACCTTGCACGTCTCTTTCCGTTAGTGACAACATGCACGTCTCTACATGTATTTATACACTTCATGTACAGCCTCTTGCACGTACTGTCATTCATGCATCTTAGGCTTCATTTGGAAAGCAAATTCATCTCAACTCATCATTACAATTTTTTCAAATCCAAACACAAAATATAATAAATAATTCAACTTTTCAAATCTCAAAATAATAATAAAAAAAATAATATTCTAACAAAATTTTATTATCTTAACTCAACTCAGTTCAACATCCAAACATACCTTTAGGGTTTTCAAAGTCGCGATAGCCTCCCACAGCCTCCAGTCCATGTCCAGGAAAACAACCGAGAGCCACCCCACTGCCAAAACTCCTCCACACCGTAAGCCTCCCCCCTCCCACTCAAAACCACCGTGTGATAGCAACCTGCCCAGCCCATGCGAAACCGAGAGCCACCGCACCCCCAGCCACTGCCATAAACGAGCCTAGCTCGAAACGCAACACGGTGTCCCATCCCGTGGCGCCGCTACACCAGATTGTCCACTGCCCCGTAGTGCAACGCAAAGACCGCCACACTACCGTAGAAATCACCCAACAAACCACCACTTCCACCCTTGATTCTTCACGTCTCAGTCACCAAGATTGCACCGCACAACAAGCTCTGTTTTTCACACCAAAAAATAGAGCAACCCACATCCACACCGAAAACCCTGTTTCCTCCACACCTCAACCGCTCGGGGCCCTGTTCATGCTCCTCAAAACAAGCCAAATGCCGCCAGCAACAGAAGCAGCCACCCATTGCCCCGACTGCTCACCGTAAGCCATAAGCAGTTCTCTGTCTCTCTCTCTCTCTCTCTCTCTCTCTCTCTCTCTCTCTCTCTCTCTCTCTCTCTCTCACATCACGCTCTCTTTGGCCCTCTCTCAGTGCTACGCCGTCGTTCTCACCACCGTCGACCTTTGCCTAGTCCCTTGCTGAACCGCACACCTCCTTCCTTCTCGGTATGCCTCAGCCGTATCACCACTTTGTGTTTTCATAGTTTCAAATAGAAACAATCATGTTGCCTTTTCGTAAGGCTTATATTGAGGTATGAGGTTTTTTTATGAAATTTCAATTTTTCCCTCTTAGTTGTAAAACCAAACACGGTTTTAAAAGTGGGTTGTCAATACTTTGGACCACATGGACTTGTTTTCTACTGGGTCCCGTTTTATTTTTTTGAGTGTGTTATGTTAAGTTATTTTGAAGTTAAATGTTTTTGGATTGGGCTTGGATTCTAAATTATTTTGGATGGATAATATTTTTATTACAACAACTTTTCATTATTTTAAGTGGGTTGGGTTCGATTTCTTAAATGAACTGGGGTTTGTGTTGAAATTAGATTAAGTGTATTAAGTGAATTTGATGGATTTGAAAAATGATGGTATTTTAGGGTTATGAGAATTTTAGGTTTTAAGAAATTAAAATAGCACGATTTTTTTTAGCAGTTCAGATTTAAATATCGGGATACGTGTTCGATTGGAAATTTACGGAAATTACATGACAATTGTATAGGTGGTGATTAATATTTACTCAGCACAGTTGTGGAAAAGTTTTGAAAAGCTAAAATGTCTAAGTAAGCGGAGTTCCTATATTAGACTTTGCATAAAGGAAATGAATTGAGATCAATTTTGAAAAATGTGTATGATTGATTATGAAAAGAATTTTGAAACAACCTCAGTTATTTGTTTGGCATTGCTCATGAAATCTATATGAAAGAAAAAGTATTTGTGCATGTGATGCGAAAATGTTTTGAATTTGTTTTTGAATATGTGAAATGATCTTAATCTGCTTCCGCACTCTATTGTGATATGATGTGGCATTTCAAAACCTTTGGCATGATTGTCTAATTTTGTTTTCGGTTATGTTCAATTAAGGCCCCATCATGGGTGATAATAATGGCATACGATCCTGCCACAGGTAATAGTAGTGGTATACGGCCCTACCACGAGTGATAATAGTGGCATACGACCCTGCCATGGCTGTTAATAGTAGTATACAGCTCTACTACGAGTGATAATAGTGGTATACGGTCCCGCTACAGGTATAATGATAGTTTATAACTCTACCACGAGGGTTAAAATGGTATATATCCCGATGTGATGCTCTGATATGATATGAAGATGAGGTCTCAGTTTATGATATGCCAAATGATTTTATTTTTGAATAAGAATATTTATGAAAGTTTTGCTCTGATATTTTTGACAACATGTTTCGATTACGCATTTTGAAAGCACATATTCTGATTCTGCATTCGAAAAGTAAATTTTTTATTCTGCATTCTGAACTCTGTAAATGCTCATGTTTACATACTAGTATATGTTCTCTGCTTACTGAGTTATTGATAACTCACCCCTTATCTCCATAATATTTTTTAGATAATTTTGATACCTCAGCTGGAAGTCAAGAATAGGAAGTGTTAGCAAGATTTAATGGTCGTAGAGGAATAAGTACCAAATGATACAAATATTTATTTAAGAGTTTTATTTAGTAGATTTATTATTTTATGTTATTTTTGGTATTTTGAGTCATGGATATTTTCAAAACTTTGCGGAGATTTTGATTTATTTCATTGAGGTATTTCTTTGATGTCTTGATAGAGGAACATACATTTTTTGTTTTGAATAAATGAGTTTATATTTTATGGAGAATTTAGAGTAAATAAATACGTTATGGGGATGATTTTAGATTGCAAGGGCAAACTCTCTGAACCTTCGGGATTGAGGCGTTACGAAACCTCCATTCAGGTTGGCTCCCTCTTGACTCATCCACGGTCTCTATTCTCTAGATTGATGGGTAGACACCAATTGTAATATTCCGATCTCGGAGGTTCGGAGAGTTAACTCTTGTAATCTAAAACCATCTCACATGACATACTTATATATTCCAAATTTCCCATAAAATATAAATTCATTTTTTAAAAATAAAAAAGATATGTTCATCCACCAAGACTGGAGACACCAAATAAATACCTCAATGAAATAAATTATAATCTTCACAACGACTTGGAAATATCCATGACTCAAAATTCCCACATAACATAAAATAATTTCTCTACTAAATAAAACTCTCAAATAAATACTTGTATCATTTGACACTTATTCCTCTACGACCATCAAATATTGTTATCACTTCCTACTCTTGACTTCCAGTTGAGGCATCAAAATCATCTAAAAAATATTGTAAAGATAAGATGTGAGTTATCATCAACTCAGTAAGTAGAGAACATATATTAGTATGTAAACATGAGCATTTACAGAGTTCAAAATACAAAACAATTATAATTATTTTTAGAATGTAGAATCAGAATATGATATAAAAAATAACAGAGCAAAAATTTAAAAATATTCTTATTCAAAATTCCTTTAGCATAGCATAAACTGAAACATCACATCATAACAGAATTTCATGTTTAACCCCCGTAGTAGAATTGTGCAAATCCCGATGGTCAATTGAGCTTAAAAAAAAAATTGAAATTTACCCCTTATTATTCTCAGAGCCCCGAGTGTGCACACATGAAAAATCACGTAGAAAACCACTTTGACTTTTAATGTGGATGCACCGAAAAACAGAAAAGTTGGTACCAACCTGAACAGAGGCCATAGTTTTACACCTGTGGTAAGGTCAGAACCGAACAAAAAGAAAATGTAATGTCAAAGATTTCAAAAATCATATCATATCATATCAGAGTATTAAACATCTTCTGAACAGAATAAAATCATATCACAAAAATATAATTTATGCATAAATTTTCATATTTACTCTCTTTTACACAATTTAGAAACAAAATACCAAAATAGCTCATGTCTAAACCATGACTACTAGAAAATATTTTATTCTTATATCGAATTTCATGAGTAATGTAGAACAAATAAATGAGATTGTTTAAAATTTCTTTTCATAACAAAACATGCATATTTTTCAAAATTGATCTCAGTTCATTTCTTTTATGCAAAGTCTAGCATAAGAATCCCACTTATATGAACTTTTTAGATTTTCAGAATTTTCTCACAGTAGTGCCAAACAAATATTAATCCCCACTTATAAAAATTATGTAGCTTCGGTAAATTTTCGATCGAACTCGATCCTTAAACTTGGATTGCTAAAATAATATTTTTTTTTCTAAAATATTTAAAATTCTCTTAACTCTAAAATATCATTACTTCTCATATTTATCGATATTCTCTTAATTCATCCGACTAAGACAATAAATTTTAAATTATTTATTTCTAAAATATAACTAATAAAAAATTAATACAAGATTATATAATTTAAAATTCTTAAATACTTTCTATTAAATAACTTTTTGGACCAATTTAAAGTGAGGGTAGCTTAAAATTTTTTCTGTATTCCTACTTAGGCTCATCATAAAAATCAGGCCAACCCAAATTTCCAATTCAAAGCGCACATTGCCTTACTGCATAAAGGGGCATAATGTAATAGATTGCGTTTGAAAGTTAAATTTAAATTGAGTTGGAAATTAAATAAAATATTATTTTTAAATATTATTATTATTTTAAAATTTAAAAAAATTATATTATTTATTATATTGTGTGAAAATTAAAAAAAAATTGTATTTATAAAATGTGATGAGCGGAGATGATTATAAATCTAAACAAAAGTTTACTGTACTTGCATAAAAACTTTACAGGAAAGCTTAAACCGATCTCGTTCATTTTACTTGAACACAGCCCAACTGTTCATCGTGGGAAGAGGGCGGCAGAGACTTACCGAGGGAAGCACGAGCGGCGGCAGGTGGCTGGGCTCGGTGGCGGAGCAGTAGGAGAGGGAGAGAGAGGAACCGTTACTCACGTCGAGGAGAGAGAGAGAGGGAGGGAGAGAGAGATGAGCGAGAGAATACATACGTAGAGAGAGAGAGCTTTCGTCGAGGAAGCGGACGGGGACCGAGAGAGTTAGAGGGAGCTGAGGGCGACATGGAGGAGCAGCGGTAGCAGCTGGGCAACGTGGGGGGTCTCGGTGGCTGAGTGGGCGTTGGTCTGTGGGTGTTCAGATGGGGATGAAATGCTCTGTTTTGAGGAGCAAAAACAGGGGTCTTCGGTTCTCTATGCAGGTGGCTGCCGGTTTCGAGTAGAGTTGTGCAGTGGGCTATCACACGGTGGCTGAGCAGGGGGCGCTACGGTGGTGTAGAGCTGTTTGTTGGGTGAGTTTACATGATAAGGTGTGGGGTAACAGCTTGTGGAGCCAACGGCTGGGATGGGGTTCACAGTTTGCCAATAAGCTGGGCGGTGGGGTGGCGGTGGGGTGGCTCTCGGTTTGGCCATAGTGTGCCATGGTGGTGCGCGGCAGAGGAGCTGGAAACTGCAGCAGTTTTCGTGCGACGTGGAGGTTGTGCTTCACTGAAGCTTTGCGGCTTGAGTAGTTTCTCTATGTGCAGAAGGGATAAACGTATTTATATATATCGGTGATTGAGAACCGAAAGGAAACCTAGAGATGACAAACGTGCTTGCGGAGGAAGCGGACGCGATGAAGCCGTGCATGCAGTAACAAACGTACGTGAAACGTGATCGAAACCGTGCATGAAGAGGAGTCTGGGACTCTCGCATGGTTCTCACGGCTTGGGCATTTGGCCCATTTCAAGTATTTGGGCTCAAATCTGTAGTGTATATAAGAATTAAATGCGCTCTATAAAACAGGGCCGGCTCTTCCAAGTTAGACTGTCTAAGACTCTAATAGAATAAGGTCTCAAAAAATATATATATATATATATATAATAGAATTTAAAATATATATATATATATATACTCAATAAAAAATTTTAATTAATTTAATAAAAATGAAAATATAAATAAGATTAAATAGATATCATTATTATTAAAAGTATCACATATAATGATTATGATCCTTGCCTTGGTAGCCAAATAAACAACCTCAATAACATCTAAATAAACCGTGATCAAACCACTGGCTGAGATAGCCAATTAACCAGTACTGTAGAAGCATTCCTAGCTAACGTATGCACTGTCCCCTGGCCAATGACCAGCTTATACCCTCTTGTAAACCAAGACGGAGCTTCAGATCAGAATCAAAGCCTGCCAATCCAACTAGTAGTCCAGAAGATCGTGGCCATACGCGCGTTTGTCCATTCATCTTTCTGCATGAAAGAGAAGTGCCATGCATTCGTGGGTTTGGTCTTTTCTTGCTCTCTCTTATATAAACTAATTTACTGTTTCTTGAATGCAGTGGGGCCGGGAAGATGATGCCCCATGGCCATTAGCACCAACCGGAGGAGTGGTGATAATTGAAGTTGCTTGCTGATTTTTCTGCGATTTTCCGGTCCTTTTACTCTCTGATTTTTGTCCTGTTTGCCGTACCTTGACTCCTCGTATCATCTGGGAGGTTTTTATTCAAAACTTCTTAGAATTAAAAGCGAAAATAAAACAATTTAATTTGGAAAAATTATATTAAAGAATTTCTAGGATGAGAAAATCAGATGGTGCATATAGGTACGTACATATTTGCCACACTTGACGTCCGAGTAGATGACTATGAAGTCTCCTTCTTGGAGTCCATTGGCCCTCACAAAATCTCCTGAAATAATACTCTCAAAGTAATTAAAAGACAAAAGTAATCAAAATGGATAAAGCTATGCCAAAAAGATATAACCCACCTGTGTTTTCAAGCAGGTACATCCTGCTTTTATTATTTGGCCAATACCTGAAACTCCAGGAGAGCAGAAAAACAAAAGGAGCAAAAAACCAGCGATTATTTTGACTTTACTAAAAGGAAAGATAAAATGAATATGAAAATTCTATATACCATACTATTATCCCGCTTTTATCTCATTAAGTATGGTGTGACATATTTATCATTATTAAATTATCATTTATTACATGTTTTTTCATTATCTAATAATGATTAATGTGTTACATACTACTTAGTATGATCAAAATAGGATGAGAGTGTGGTGTATAGCATTATTCAAAGGAAATTAAGATTAAGATTTAATAGTTTCGAGTAATGCTAAATAAAAGTCTCAAATATTGTACAAATTTTGTACAGGCTTTTTGTAAAGGTGTGGGCTCATTAAGGGCCCATTTGGCTATAAAAACCATCTCACCTCATTTTATTTCATCTCATTTTATCATTACAATTATCTCAAATTCTCACATAAAATATAATAAACAATTCAACTTTTTTAAATCTTAAAATAATAATAATATTAAAAAGTAATATTCTAATAATAGTTTATTCAATTAATTTTGAAAGCATCTCATTTTATCTCACCTCGCTATCCAAAGGAGCCGAATTTTTCATATTTTCTACAGTAGAGTCTACTTTTTAATAAAAAAAACTTGCGATCGAGTATCGTGCATTTATGGTTTGTACACATAATTTCTTATTAGTTTATACCTATAGCGCATGTTCCATACACGGGAGGTTCCTATGTCTTCCATGGCAATAGAAATGCCATCTCTTGCCTCCAACTCTGGAAGATGTGTCTCTGCTTCCTTCTGATAAAATTTCCAAGTTATCCAAACCAAGTTTTATTGGCCCTTATAAAAGCGTATACATCAGCAAAGATAGGGAACAAAAAATCACTAATTAAAGGAACCGTCCTGCACTATCAAAGAAAGAAATGGAGGCTACCTTTGGCAACACAATTCTTCCAAGGTTACCAACATCGCTCTGCTTCAGCACCTTCTGGAGTAGAAACCTCAAGTTCTTCTCCGGTTTCCATCCCTATTATTCAATCAACCCACAACACACGCATCATTCATTATTCGAAGGACTAAATTATCAGAAAATGTTCTCCATCTCTTCCCTAAAACATTACAGCATTTCACACCTGGTGTGAAAATCAGAAACAAAACAACGAGCTCACCTGTCGTTTATCCGATGCAACTCTCCCCGGAAAATTCTGCCCCTGCATGGCCGCCGTCTGATCAGCTGGATGTCCCATTGCAACCTCCACTGGCATCACCGGCGAGGCTGAAGCAGCCCCACCGTTAGCGGTTACAGAGGGCCAGTACATCCAGTTTCCTGGATTGGCTTGAGCTGCTGTGTTGCAATTGTCATTCCCAAGCCTAGCATGCTGATCCTTATTCTGGCTTGGGTGCTGATTTTGCTGGTTATGATTATTGTGATGGTGCCTGTGGTGTGATAGAAACCGCCTTTGCCTTGCCATCCTCTTCTTCCTTGCTTCTTTAGTAGCTGAAGAACCAAACCTCAACAGCCTCTTGTCTTGATGACCACTAAAATAATGTTGATGTGGGTATTGATTTCCATAGCCTGCACAAGCTTTTGGAGCCGGGTGAAAACTATTGCCTGGGAATGAGTTGTAATGAGATGCCAGAGCCAACTGTGATGGAGGCCATGGATGTGAGGAGCCCGGCATTTGATACTCCATCATTGTAGCTGTGTAAGGACTGTGGTCATTGATATTAGAAGCTCCATGATCTGTATAAGGACCAGTACCTATATACCCAACCATTGGAGGATACGCCGACGGAGCCTCCAGTACGGCGGTCGGCTCCGGGACATAATCCCGTTGAGGGATCCATGTTGACAGGGCAGTGAAACAAGGGTTTGATTCCGGAGTCGTGGAATTTGAATTTAGATTAGCGTTAGGGTTAGGGTTTTGGAAAGGGTCATGGTATTGGTTGGGAAAATGAGTGGATTCTTCTTTGCTGCTTCGACTTTTCTTAAGATGGTTACTCTGAACCCATTCAAGTACAAGTTTTAACAACTGCTTCATGGCCTCTTTTCCTCCACCCAAGCGCTTAGCCGCGCTTTCGATGGTGGCCTTCTTGATCCTCACACTCCTCAGGTCTTCAGCAGAGACAGTCTCTTTGTTAGTTCTAAGCCATTCCAAGAACACCGTGGCCATGTCTTCCGGATCCTTCTCCACTTGGGTCTCTTTGTTTTTAGTCTGTGATATCAGCTGTTCATGTTCTCGATGAGCATTTTCTTGCATTGCATGTTCCTCTCGGGACATTTGCTCTAATTGTTTGAAGTCCTCCAGGGGATTATCACTTCGAAAGATATATGACGGATCAAAAAAATCGTTGCTTTCACTCAGATCCATGTACCCCAAAGTCTCCATCACATCCATACAGTCCACACCTTCAAGGCTGCCATCAAGAGGCTTAGGGGTCTCGGTGGAGGCGGTGGACGCTAATGCTGCCGGGGGTGCATCCATTGGATCATGCTGGCCGTGGTTGAAACGACACTTCTTCTGATCCTCATCTTCCTCTGCATCGGATTTCAGAAGCACCCAAGAAGCAGCGTAAGAAGACGAAGAGGTCGAAGATGACGACGATGAGCAGGTGATAGCCTTGACTGGTGCTGGAATGGATGATGACGATGAAGATGGTAACATGCAAGGGAAATCATGAGGGAGAGGTGGTAAATGATCAGTATATAGGATTGAAGCATCATGGAAATTAGCTAACAGATTATATTGTTCATTTGCAAGCCAGATCTGCCTCTCATCAACACCCAGTAATGCTTCTTCTTCCTCCATCGCATCAAACCCACTAGAGTTTGCATCAATATTTCTAAACTCTGCATTCAGATCTTTATCTTGCACTTCTTCACCGTTCATTTTTTTTTATTCCCAGAAATGATAAAAGAGGGTGTGCAGGCAAAGCAGGTTAAAACTTGAAACCCTTTTCGGTTCTGTTGCTCTCGGATGGAGTTTAGAGAGAGAAAGTGCGAAGAGCCAGACGAAAATGAGAGAGAAGGGGATAGGGTTTTCTATGTTCGGATATGTGCAACAGAGGCTGTTTTGTTTCTGATTATAATCAGAAACAAGAGGTAGAAGGGCCCGCTTTTTCTCTCAGATCCTCAAACAAATTAAGAAGCAACATAAAGCATCTGGGTCTATCTCCACATGAGCAAATAAGATAACATAAACAATTACGATCACCAATTTACCAACAAGGAAAGCGACCTCTCTTCTCTAATCTACGACTCTGTTACTTCTTATAAATTGTATCATTTATCAGAGAAAACGATCCCATCACAGAATCAAGAACAACAATTCAGGCTGACAAAAAACAACACTAATTCACGATCGAACACTCAAAATAAAAGATACTACTTTTACACTTGAGTCGTTGGAAACTAAGAGAAACGCGAAGACCGGGCTCAAATCTGGCAAACCAATTGACACGACTCTTTTCGAGACACCCACATGTCCAAACCTTTCTATAACGTTTCAAACCCCCCCATGCCTGTTCTGGTTTCTTCTAGGAAGTTCCCTTACCTGAGCACTCTTATTGCGAATCAGCTGAAAACATTTTTGTTGTTACTTTTAAGGGGGCATTTACACCATAACTTGAGAGAGAGAGAGTTTTACAGCTTGTTTTGGAGCAAGAGGAAACACGAAACAAAAACCTGGTGCCGCGCCGCTTTTTTTCTCAGCCTCACTCCGGGTTCCGTGCCACCCGCCATACGTTTCCACCTGAATGGTGCCACTAGCGGTGCGTCAGCCTTTATGAGCAGCATCAGAAAAGAGCGTAAATTATCCTAACGAGTAATGATACGCAGAAATCGTTATAGCAGTGTATATTTTATATTTATTATATAATTATTTTTAATTAATTAATTTTAATATTTATTAAAATATATATATAATTTAAATAATATCATATTATATATGTAAAATAAATAATTTTAATAGTGACTTCCTAATGCGGCGTAAGAGTAATGATACTCATAAAATATATTTTACAACATATTTTACAGTATATTTTTATAAAATGAAGTTACTTATATAAAATATTTTATTAAATTATTTTTAATTTAAAATATATTTATGTAATGTATTGCGAAACATATATAATGTGTTTATCATTTTTCTACAGCGTAAATGTTTTGTAATTAGATCATTAATGTTTATGCTCTTTGACTCCATTTGCACATTTCAAAAGTGGTTTTACTATGATAATTAATTCGAAGTTCTAAGATTACTACATAGAATAATATTTTTATATCCTAAATAATATTAAGTACGACATCTGTTAATTATATATGTGAATTCCTTTTATATATGGAATATTATCAGCCTCTTAATTGGCAGCTTGTTATAAGCAACTAATAATTAATATGTCGAACTTATATATCCTGATCTTAGCCAACTCTACTGGCTGATCTTAACCTTTTGAAAGGAAGATCGTTACCAAATTTGACAACATCAGAACATGCATTGTACGTACGTGAGCATTTCAAGTATTTTTTAGCATATATATCATGCATGTAATGGTAATATTCAAGTTCGATCCTGATTTTTTTAAAAATATTCAGGTGATGATGATTTGAAACGCATTAAAGTTCGAGTACAGGTCATTATTCCTGTATATATGCATGAATGGATCGATCGTTGCTCGACAAAAGGAATTCTAGAGAAAAAAAAATAATAACAATCCATTTTATACGATCAATTTGCACAGCTTGTTCGTGCTCGAATAATTGGATTTTCCGAAAATAAATAAATAAATTTAGGTTCTGTTTTATTTTGTTTCGCCTTATATCAACATCGATCGTCAAAAGTAAAAATCTAAAGGATAAATTAAATTAATATTTATTAGTAGTGATGTGGATGACAGAAGGTACTTAATTGCATTGCATGCGTGGAATTAGCTGGGTACGTGGAAGCTAGCGGAACGGCGGGATTTGTAGTTTTTTGCGACGTGTCCCGCTTCCCATGCACCTCCTGACGTAAACCTCTCTACTCTCTCTCTCTCCCCTTCATCCATCCACCAATAAGAGCGCTCTTCCGTTTCAATCCGTCTTCATCAGAACGGAACAGAGCGGGTCGATCGATACTTTCATGACATCATGATCCAGAGACATATATATATATATATATATATATACACTGTAATGCTGGTATCCGACGGAGTCAGAGTTGTCGTTTCCAAACTCCGACTTCGAGAGTCAGAGCGGAATTTTTCCTTCGAGTCCGATTCCGAATAGAGTCAGACTGTTTGTTTCTCTACGTTTCTTACAGATCAAGTTGTACGTTGGCTTAAGATGTTTGTTTTGTGTATATAAGACGTTGTGGAAACAAATTAAAATGCCTTTGGAGTGCAAATACTACCATATATATCAAAAGATTCAAAACTTTACACCCGACAAAAGGATGAAGAATCTGATACTAATAAAAGTTTTAATCAATATGTCTCAATTGACCAAAATCCTAATTGCAAAAAAGATAATTAATATTGGAGATCAATACGAAAAAGAAAAAGACAAAAATCAATCCAGCCAAAGTAAGAGTATCATGTGGTGGGTCCTTGTTTCAGTCTTTACTCAAATCGAGCACAATGTAATGTAACTACATAAATATAAGTTATAACTACATAAAAATGATTATCAAATCCCAAGTCCAAACCTGTAAAAAAAAAAAATTACTGAAAAGATTAAAAAAAAAAACTTTAAATACAATAGTTTAAAAACTAAATAACATGTATGATGTAGCCATAAGTTATAACAGTCTCATTTATAGTGTAATAACAACATTGACTTAGCCTTGAAATATAACTACATAAATATTAAACACGAATTTCACTCAAATCTCAATGGTCCAATGGTCATGCCTGAAATGAAGATAAAAAGTTGCAATCAATAAATGAAAAAAAAATTGATAATAAAAAATTAAACACGGTAAAAATAGAATTTGATTCTAACCAAGAAAGAGGGTTCTCTCGACTCCATCCCAACTCTCAAGGGGCGTCCGTCTCAGGCTCTCATTTATCGGTAATTATGTTAGGGTTTACAATTAAGTCTATAAAATTATAAAAAGTAGAAATTAGAAAAGTTAAAAATAATTAAATAATCATTTAAAAGCATATAAACTTACCCGATTCAAGCATATAGCTCTCGGCATCAACCCCAACGGTATCTAGTCCAATGAGCATTTCACTTATCCAATTCTATGTGCAAACGAGGGCCTCCACGGTTGACGGTGACAATGAACTCCGATAAGCATCTAACACGCAACCTCCAATGCTAAATGTCGACTCTGAGGCAACGGTAGTGACATGAATGGCTAGCACATCTCGGGCTACAGTTGAAAGGTTTGGATACTTGGTGGAATTAACCTTCCACCAAGTTAATAACTGAAATACATTACTAGGTGTCTCGACAGCTTCCATAAAATATCGTTCAATCTCATATGTACACTACATAATATTCCTTGTTGACATGAGTTGATGAGACTACTGGATAATATGATGGCCTCTAACCTCTACGGATGGGTCAATATCACCTAAAAAAGCTGTCGACCCCATCGGCCTCGAATGTGAAGAGCTACCAGCTGTGGATAAAGGCTGACAACTATTGCTGTAGTAATTATATAAGTCATCAATATCACTTTTTAGCACTCTAATGAACTCTGCAGCCTTCATTGTCCCGAGGACGGAATTTATCCAAAATTCTAGAACGGCCAACTTATATCGGGGGTCAAGGATCACAGTCACAAATAGTAATCTATCTATCTTCTCAATATTCTCCCAATATTTATCATATTTGGTCTTCATCCTCGTAGCCATAGCAAATAACAATCCACCAGAGTGAGTACAACTATTTTCTAAGTCGAAGTGAAGCTCCGAGAGCTCGCTGAAGAATGAGTTCGCAGTCGTATATTTGGATCCAGATAGCCACATGGCTCTTCAAATTAAAGTGACATGTCATGGAAAACATAAGTATGGATGAGGATAATGTGTCCACTTATCTCCAAGTACATACCCAGTAACTGTCCAACTGGGGCTATCTTGAATACAATCTAATGAGATACCTTCTACGTGCTCGCTTTAATATAACAATCTCGTTGCGAGTCAAATTCTCCTATCCTAATTTTTTTTTCAATAGACACATTTTTCATGACATGTTTGCTAATTCATTAGTCTCCCTCTGTCCTAAACTTTAGAGATTACATTAATCTAACACATATCCACTTCCACACTTGTAGCTAGGTCCTGGTAATATGGCATGTCTTGCTTGTAAGAAAATGGGAAAAGAAACCTCCATTTGAAAAAAATTGAAGAAAGAAGACTAGAAAAGAAAACCCTTCAGTTTTGCTCAAGTAAGTTCTGCTTTTGAAAAGAAGGAAATAAGCAAAAATGCAGAGAAAAAAACAAAAATATAAAACACAAAAAAAAGAAGCAAAAATATATAACACAGAGAAAAGAAAAAAACAAAATTCTTTTGATTGCAAAAGGAAGTCTCTTATGTGATCCTTAAATGCAGAGAGCTCATTTCTTGATTCAAATAGCCCATTTACAAATTTACACATTGATTTTTGAAGGAGTAACATCTCTTACACATTTTATCAAACACATTGCATGCATACAACACAACTTACAGACACATTATACATTTCATCAAACACATTTTCTTACTACAAATTTACAAAACCAATTCACAAGAATCGCAACAAAATACTCAGACATGCATGCTATGAGTAACGGAAGAGACGTGTACATAAAATTAAATTGCTTGATTTAATTTTAGGGCTCGGAACCCCTCGCTCTCACCATAGGTTGAAGTTGAACGGAGGCTAAAGTTTGGATTGAAGTCGCGCACTACGGAGAAGCAAAGAGGAACAGTGGCAAAAGAGACGCGAGAGACACGTGAGACGCTTCACTGGTTCAGACGTAAGACGCGAGAGAGAATGGAGGATGAAGGAAAAAGGAAGAAGGAAGGTCCTGCGTTTTGGACTCCTCGTGTGATGAAATGACTGTGTTCCACATTAAGTGGAACGACGTCGTTTAATTTTTTAAAAAAAAAAACTAGATGTAAAACCGTTTTACATCTGGATTTTTTTTAAAAAATTCGAAGTCGGAGTTCGGAGCTCCATTCAGCTCCGAACTCCGACTCCGACTCCCTATTTGGAGCTACCCCGAATTCTGACCACTTTGACTTTGTTAGAGTCGGAATCGGAGTGTATCTGTGGCGGAGTCGGAAAATTCAGAATTTTGCACAACCCTAATATATAGTACTAGAGCAACGTCCAAGGGATGGTCGCCTAGTTGGTGAAAAATATTTTTTACAAAAATTATATGCTTTTTTTATTTTTTTTAAAAAAAATGATCATTGAATTATCTAATGCATAGAAACAAAAATAAATAAATTTTAGCAAATATCCTTGATAACGATATGTTAGTGAAGTATAATAATTACATATTTGGATAGATTAGAAAACAAAAAGATTAGCTCAAAATACACCATAGTTTAATATAAGTTTTACAAATTGATCATTTTGCTAAATTTGTTTAATACAAGTTTGGCAAAAAGATTAATTAAAAATACTGGCTGGTTGGTTTGTGGCAGACCATGCAATGCATGATAATACCTCTTTATGATCATCGTGTAAATTAAATCGTGGAAGATGCATATATATATATATATATATATATGTGATCAGGCAACATGTCACAAGTACATATTAATTTGAACATTACGTACCTAGAATCATTTTTGTAATCATGTTACGTCCCTTACATTTCATCTATCTTAATGGAGATATCTTAGCAAGAGCATAAATCATACTTATATTTCAAATCGGGGTTAATTATTACCTTATACTTTTGATCATAATATTAGCTAGTTTATCGTTCTATTACAAAAAGATTAATAGTTTGAGAGTTTAATTCATAGACAACACTTCGAGATAATTCTAGCAACTGATTTTTGCGATCTCCTTAATGAGACTTCTACAATATTCTTCTCAGGGCGAGTGTGGAGGATGTAGAGTTGCAAGCAGAATAGCTATTGTGTATATCTCCAACTATCTGACCACTGTCTGTTGTAGCCCAAACTTTTCCAATGCCATTTCTCTTTGCTCAGTTGACCAAAAGGTGCCTTGCAAATTCAATATGCCATCAGAAAGGCCAGGTCATGAACTTTTTCTATGATATTGATAACCATTGGGCACAAGGTTAAGAACTTTGAGTTAGATTAAGCACTGAATTTGAAGCAAAACTTACAAATGAAATTTAATGCAAAAAATACCAAAAAATCAAAAAACAAAATCAAAGTGGTAGAAGTTCTCATTCAAGTAGATCAAAAGTTTTAGGAGCTTTACAATTACTTTTAGTTGTTGTTAGTTAATAATAGTTTATAGGAATTAAAATCCAAATAGCAAAAACCATGACATTTATGTAAGATTCAGTTTATACAATTGAATGACATAGAACACTTCCGAGAATAAACAAGTTTTTAAGTTGGAAACAAAAGAATATGAAGAAACCAAGTGAACTGGCCTATCATGTGGTTGGCGGTGGCGCTGGAAATCACAGAGGCTGTGGTCAAGATGATGGAAACCGAGGAAGAGAGATGCGTTGGGGCTGCCAGGTTGGGTCTCACTACTTCGGTGGTTTGGGCTTCAGCAACACGCACCATTTTGAAAGCACCACCCGTAGAGTTGGTGGAGACAGTAGAGACGCATACATACATACAGATCATTAGCAAGAAAAATGAGAGAGGGATCTGGTCCTGAAGTAAAAATAGAAAATTTAGAGAAACCCTAGTAGAAACCCATCTATCACGACATGCAAACCAAAAAACCCATCTATTTTTTTAATAAACAAAGAAATCAGATCATTTAACGGGGAATAAAAAATCAGATCTTGGATCATCTACCACGACATGTAAAAAACAAAAGCTACAATCCTCAAATCAAGATCAAAACTTTAAAAAAAAAAAAAAAAAATTACAATCCTCAAACCCGCTTCAATGATATGAAAAAAAAAAAATTAACGCTGCAAAACAAAGACACGAAGACGAAGAGATCATATATAAACGGAGAGGGATAAAAACGGGATATGTGAAAAATGGAGGGGCAAAATGGGAAGAAAATGTGAGACGAAAAGATACTGTTCCTTTTAGATAGATGCTTTTATATATAAGAAGATATATATATATATACACATACATATATATATATATATAATACTCTAATCTCACGGACACCTCCAATCTTGCCACATCTTCAATCCCTCAGCCTTTTATGTTCTTTTGATTGGTCACTCATACCCGGCCCCTAGAAGAATAAGATTTAACTATATAGCTGAATTTTCAAAAAAACAAAAAAACGAAGTAAAATATAGCTGGGTTTTGCACACTCGTGGAATAAGTTGCAGGAAAATTTTAACCAAGAATAGCTAGAAGAAATGGCAATGATCTTTAGAGGACTGCGGCATATATAGAAGGAACAGGTACGTTTTTAAAAATAAGTTTGAAAGTCCAATATTTTAAAAGTTGCAATTTCTAGCCTTGAAGATTTTTGAGAAGTACAAAAACTAAATAAAAGACAGCAGGAAAATGGGGAGACAAATAGAGAAATGATTAGATGGAAACCACCTGCAGATCAGGGGTATACAAAAGTTAACTTCGATGCAGGGGTGGATAGAGCAAACACAAAACTGGGGATTGGTGTGATTGGCTAGAAATAACAAGGGTCAGAAACCTTTTTTTTCTTTTTATTTATTTATTTATAGGCCAACCTTTCATAGCTGAAAGTTATGCTTTGTGGAAGGTAATTGAAATATGTTCTGATCTACGGGTGAAAGATGTATATGATCCAAGCTATAAAGGAGAGAAAGCAGGATTGGACTTGGCCAGATAGCACTACAACAGAATGTGTATTTTGTGACAGAGGAAACTGTCACAAAAAAATGGCAAACCGTCACTAAACATATTTGGTGACGGTTTGAAACCGTCACCATGACCGTCACGTAAAGTGCGTCACAGAAAACATTTGGTGACGGTTTACTGTTCAACCGTCACAAAAAATATTTTTAGTGACGGTTGGAAGTGTTCCGTTCGGTACAACGTTCGAACGTTCCTTTTTTTGTGACGGTTATGAACTGTCACAGAAAATCACGTTCGGACGTACAATTAAACGTTCGGACGTTATACCCGACCCGATTGGCGTTCGAATGAGAGAAGTTGACGTTTGTTGTATATCGTTCGAACGTATCATATTTACGTTCGCATGTTAATGCGTCCGAACGTTAATTACAATAAACGTTCGAATATTTGTTCGAACGTAAACGTAAATGTTCAAACGTAGCGCGTTTAATGTTCGGACGTTATTTCGAATGTAAACGAAGGAGCGTCCGAATGCAAGTTCTTTGTTCGAACGTTAGTCGGTTTAACGTTCGAACGATTCAATTGTATTTACGTTCGAACGTTTGGTACAGTGTGAACCAACGTTCGAACGATTTTTATTTACATTCGAACGTACAGATCAGAAATACTAATTTCATAAAATTTAAAAACAAAATACCAATAGTATCATATTACATACCCAATTAAGAAGTAACAATGTCTTATAAAAGTACAAAATTAGATATTAAAACTAGTCAGAAATATTGATAAAATTTATTTCTTCTTTTTCCCTCGCCCACGGGGATTCTGTTGCAACGACATAACACGCTCCATTTGCACCATCATCTCTCGTTGCACTTGCTCTTGCACTTCACTGCGTATTCTTTCCTCCTGGTCTCTCTGTTGGTCCTGCAAACGCGTCTCTAAATGAGACTGTCGTTCTAAGAGAGACTCTAACTCTTGCTGTCTCGACCTCATATACTCATTCTCACGCCGTGCAGCTTCTAAATCTGCTGTAAGATTATTAATTTGTGAAGCCGATGAGGTTGAGGAGGATGAACATTTATGCTTGATAGATCGTCCCAAACCTCTTGCCATACTAGACTGCGGCCCGAGCACTTGGGTGAATATGTCTATGTCACTAGGAGAGGATTCCGCAGAAGTCGACTGCATCTCCAACATTTTGTTCTGCAATTTAAAAGGTAATGATCGTAAATAATTAGTAACGTATTAAAAGAAATAGAAATAAGAAATAAACTATTAAAATGTTCTATAAAAAATTTATTTAACAAAATTAACACTGCTTACATAATTATCTGCAGCGACAGGATCCATCCACTCACTATGCTCATTAGTGTGAGCAGCAGCATAGACATGAATGAGGGAAAAGTTTTCAGGATCATCACGTTTCTAACAAAGCGACAATATTAGCAATTTTAAAAAGATAATGTTAGTACTTATCAGAAAGAATATCAGGAAAATAAATAAATTCTATAATTTTTTAATTACCATTTTTTCAGCAAGACGGTGGAATGACCTTGAACCGGCACGATGGTGGACAGTCAGAACGGATCTATTCTGTGCATTTGTAGAACTCAAGTGCTACAAAATATATTAAAAATGTTAATTGTAATATGTATACATATAATGTATAAAACGAATATGAATGTAAATAATTTAAAGATATAAATGTAAAATACCTGATAATCTGGAGATGCGAAAAGATCACAACACTTTCTCCAATCATCTAACTTCATCTGCTGAAAAGGAGACTGCGCAGCCTCTTCCAACGTCTCAAACTTCTTGAAGTGGTCATGACATCGTCCTTTGTGACGTCGGAATAGTGTAGCCATCAACTCATTCACGGTTCTCAAATCCTCGCTACGGCCAAAGTCGAGGTCGAATTCATCCTAACAAGGGAATCAGGTAAAAAATATAATATATTAATCTAAGTGAAAAAAATGTACTGAAAAGTAAACTCACCAGCACACGACTTCGAATGTGCTCCTTAATCTCATTCGGAACATCTCGCCATGAGCGCACATAAAATGGAGCATAAGCTCGAACTACTGTGCCAATATAGGAGGAAAGCGCTGCTGCACTATCATCCACTCCTCCAGTGGAATTATCAGGAATTGTGACCTTCAGTTTACCGTGCCTTCTATTTTTTTCAAGAGAGATTCCACGTGTATAGCCACGACCGCGACGTGCAGATGCATCAACTACATGATAATAATAGATATACTATAATTATAATTATATAGTTATTGAGAAAAAATTATTAACTATATATATAATTATTCCTTACTGGTAGGTGTCGACTGGCTGTTGTTCTCTTCTGTGTTAGCTTGATCTTCAGGAACGGATTCCTCGAGTGGGGAGTCCTCAATGGATTCAGGACTTGGACTTGGCGGAAGGCACATTTCTTCGTTGTCGTTTTGGCGGCATTCTTTAAAATAATTAATTATATCAAAGAAAATTAATTAGAAGAAATTATGAAAATTTAAGATATTTTATAGTCACCTATATAAATAAAATATTTAGTACTTTTACTCTTCAGATGAATTTTCCATAGTTGTTTTAGAATCTCCATCAATAATATCTTCATCATCATTATCCACCTCATGCCCGGATTCTGATTCGTATTCATCTTCTGACTCGTCTTCTTCATCTTCCTCCAAACTGACTTGAATTGAATGATCATTTAATACAGACGGGTCGAGATGTACGGGTGGGACATCATCTCTACACAAGGGGAGCAACTCGAGTGCACCGAGGTCAACAAACAAGTTAATACCCTCTCCATCTTCCTGGTATGCCTCAACAATCGGATTGTCATCTTCATCTCCACTATTCTCGTAATCTGCACTCGTTCCTGCTTCATATATATTTCGAGGAACAAATTTTTGTACAACTCGCCAAGTTATCTCCCCACTATCTTCATCAGCACTTTTCATTGGATCAATCAAGTAATAGACTTGGGTAGCTTGACAAGCCAATACGAATGGATCATCTTCGTACCATTTAGATGCAGTATTGACACTCGTAAAGTGATTATCCCTATGTATCGAAACCCGACCACCGCCTAGATCCCACCAATCACATTTGAAGACATATGTTACAGACCCACCCAGATATTTCAATCCGATAATATCACGTATGACACCATAATAGTCAATATCATCTGTTCCATGACTCCCCTCGACCAACACACCACAGTTTTGAGTCTTTCTATTACGTTCACGGTCCAAAGTATGGAATCTATAACCTCGAACCGTGCATGCAGTATATCGAAGTGCTCTATTTGAGGGACCACGGGCCAATGCATACAATTCAGAAGAAATTGATCCGGGATCACGAGCACGTTGTTCCAAAATCTAAAAATTGAAATAGTATATATTTATTATTTTATTATCCAGAGTTAAAAATTTCACAATATAACATATATATAATTTTAGTTCATACACGTTCTTCAAACCATCCGGGAAATTCTTCCTCGTGTCTTGCCTCTATATTTTCTACGCCTTCCGTTCTAAGTTTGTCCATGTGGTCACTGTTATAACATATTGCAAAAGAAGTATATTTTGAGCACAACAATTCTAATTAATTTAAAGAAAACTATAATTATTCAAATAAATTAAATGACATACCTAAGATAATCATCAATCTCTCGGCAGTTATTTAGCACATACCACCGAACCTTACCCAACTCTCCATCAATTAAATCGTAACCTGTTTGTGCACCCAAGGGTCGTACATTCTGGGAAAACACTGATAGCTCACGAGGAGGCGGAGTAGCAAGATCAGCATTTCGCTCTTGACGACTAAATCGTGTCTCAACACCACGAAGATATAGAGAGCAAAATGTTAACCATTCATCGTGTATATAAGCCTCTGCTATTGAACCCTCAGCTTTGGCTTTATTCCCAACAGTGCGCTTCAATCGACCCAAATATCTTTCAACTGGATACATCCAACGGAACTGCACCGGTCCACCCAGAAGTACCTCTCGCGGTAAATGTATTGCTAAATGGACCATGACATCAAAAAATGATGGTGGAAAGATCTGCTCGAATTTACATAGTATAGTAGCAATGTCTTCTTCCAATTTCGACAACACATCTCGATTTACTACCCGAGCGCACAAATCCTTGAAAAACATACATAGTTCAGATATGGCGACACGTACATTAGATGTCAGCTTCCCACGAATTCCCACAGGTAATAACTTCTGCAAAAATACGTGACAATCATGACTTTTCAATCCATTGATTTTCCAATCATCAGGACTCACGCATCTACCAATATTTGAAGCATAACCATCTGGCAACTTCACACCTTGCAACCATTTACAGAAATCAATCCTCTCCTCCCTCGTCATCGTAAAACATGCATGCGGCATGACCACCCTGTTGCCTTCCACCCGCAAATGCAGATTATGTTTAATTCCCATTCTCTCAAGATCTTTCCTCGTCTTGATCGTGTCTTTCGTCTTTTTGTTAATACTCATCAATGTACCCAGTATATTATCACAAATATTCTTCTCTATGTGCATTACATCCAAACTATGTCGCAACTTGCATGACGACCAATACGGCAAATCAAAAAAAATACTACGTTTTGTCCAATTCAATTCTGATACGGCTCGTTTTCTCTTGTTCTTTCCCCGACCTTTGCCAAAATTGTTCTCCATATTCTCCATATTACACAAATCTCGTCACTCTACTAATTTCCACGTTAGTAGAAATTCCGGCAGCACCTCCCCATAATTCTCCAAGTATACATGTTCAAATATCGGGATTGTGACCCTACGAACAGTATACCCGAAGAACAATAGAAGAAGATACCGAAACTTCATATTAAACGTGGAAAGTAGTGAGTAACAAAAATGTGTAATACAGATAATATAATCTCAAACTGTCCACACTGGACAATTCAGGAATCAGTGGACACATAAATGTACACTGATTCCCAAACGGGTCTAAGGGTATTTATGCAATGTCACACGCATCTAGCAAAAAATCATACAACAATATCTCCATGTTGTTTAAATTAACAATGTCACCTTCAAGTAGTGTTATATTGTTAAACTAAAGAGGGATGGAAGATTATGTGACCCTACGTTTCGTGTCTTGTACACAACGAGAGAGAATAATCTTGAAGAAATGTTTAAATTTTAGTCTAATTACTTAACCGTCACAAACTGTCCGACCTTGACAACTCTCAAGGCCGAAGAGACTATGACAGTCAAGCAATTAAATTGAAATTTCAACATTTCTTCAAGATTATATTCCCTCGTTGTGTACAAGATCATTATTCTTAAAGTATAATTTTAATTGTTATACTTAATTTCAAAGGTTATACTATAATTTTAATTATTATAATTCTTAAAGAGTTATTTTTATGCTTGTTATTACTTATATATTAATTATTATTATAAATATTTAATTATCGTACTTAAATTTCAAAGGTTATACAATAATTTTAATTATTATAATTCTTAAAGAGTTACTTTTATGCTTGTTATTACTTATATATTAATTATTATTATAAATATTTAATTATCATACTTAAATTTCAAAGGTTATACAATAATTTTAATTATTATAATTCTTAAAGAGTTACTTTTATGCTTGTTATTACTTATATATTAATTATTATTATAAATATTTAATTATCATACTTAAATTTCAATGGTTATACAATAATTTTAATTATTATAATTCTTAAAGAGTTACTTTTATGCTTGTTATTACTTATATATTAATTATTATTATAAATATTTAATTATCATACTTAAATACTATTATCACAATATATCAAATCCATATCACAACATATAAAAGTGATAACTCACAATATATTCACAAAATAACATGCCACATGTATTAACATATTTCTAAACTTGAATAAGCAATAAACATGTATTAACAAAGCCTAATGACAATATATTTTTAATAATAAACACAATATTTCAAATTTATATCACAACATATTTAGAATAACTCACAAACTATTTACAAACTATACAAACAATAATCACAATATGATAAAAAGTAAGCATCAAATCACAACAACATATTGATAAAGTTTAGAAATATACCTAGCACTCACAATATCCTCTTACAAATCAAAATCTTCAAACTTCCCAAAACAAGCAATCCTTCAAAAAAATACAACACAAACTTATTAGAAATATTCTATAACAAAAACACATTCTATAAATATCATAAAATTTAAATAAAGACAAGAAATAAAAATATTATCTTACCAAAACTCACCTCTCTCTCACTCTCTAACTCAACTCTCTCTCACTCTAACTCTCTCTCTCTCTCTCTCGTCGAAATCTCTCTCTCTCTCTCTCTCTCTTTCTCTTTCTGTTGCGCGCACGGGAGAAAAGAAATAATGGGCATCCTCCCGTGCGCGTACTGATTAAGTTCTAAAATTATTAGTTTAAACGTTCGAACGTTAACTTTAAACGTCCGAACGTTAATTCTAAAATTATTCCCGCCCAGAACGTTCGGACGTTTAAAATACACGTTCGAACGTACCCTTCTTATGATATAACATGAAATCTAGCGGGAAAGTTCCCGCACTTTCCTCATATATGTTCGAATGTATCACAATTTCTCGTTCGAACGTTTGTAGATTTATAGATAAACGTTCGAACATACTACTTAAACGTCCGAACGTACATTTCATGAAAGTGTTACCATATTTGAGCGGGAAATCTCCCGCACTAATTTGACTAACGTTCGAACGTTGACGGATTTGATGTTCGAACGTATAGTATAAACGTCCTTACGTCTAAATAATCACACAGATATTAAACATCGAGCGGGAAAATTCCCGCCTCTTACTTTAACGTTCGAACGTTAACTTCAAACGTTCGAACGTAATATTCCTATTATACTTAACTTATAATATAATATATATACTACATTGTATAGTATTTTGTGCATAATATAATTTATATATTATGCACAAAATATGTGTTTTTCTAAATTACTTATATTTATACTAGTTAAATAATATATTTATACTATAATATTAAGACTAAATTTACTAATAATAGTTTAGTATATGACTATATGTAAATATCATACTACTAAAAATTTACAATATTACTACCATGTTGTTCTAAATTACTAATGTATAAATATAATAGCATGTAATACTAATGTATATATAATATACTATAAACACTAAGATGCATAATAACATCAACATGTAATATTGTAATACATATACTAATGGATAAACACTAATCTATAAATTTATAATAACATATAATACTAATGTATAATAACTAAAGTATTATTCATATCAATTTTATATAACAATATCTTGTATTAATTATATTTTTTGACCTAATAAATTCTCAACATATTCATTTTGATAAATATATTAGTAATTCTAATATACATTAGTATAATAATTAGATTTATGGCCTAATACTAATACTATTAGTAAACCACTTTAAGCCTATATATAAATTACTATATAAAGCACTATAGTATTAATTACTAATACTATATTACTATGTGATACTATTAACTATAGTGATATATTAGTATTAGACATTAGTATACTAATACTATCAGTGATATAGCTAGTGTAATATAATAATATTTATACTAATACTATTATATAGTTATACTAAATTAAAATCACTATAGCAAATATTAATATATAGTTATGCTAATCGCTATAACTAATACTAATACTAATATAGACTACAGTTATAACTTATAGTATTATAACTTATACTAATATATTATATAGTTATACTAAATCACTATAACTAATACTAATATAGTTATACTAATCACTATAATAGTGATATAGTATTAATATCACTATTAGTATAATACTATAATATATAGTATTAATAATAACTAATACTAATATAATTATTAGTATAACTAATATTTATATAATATATATATCAAGTATAAGAGATTAGAGATTTAATATATATATATATATATCAAGTATATTAGTTTATTATTAATATTTCGGTGCTTTTTTTTTAATATTCATATATAATAATATATATCATTCATTTTTTTTATAAATTTTCATATATATATAATATATAAAATAGATTTATATTAGTTAGTATACTACTATACAATACGGCGTCGTTTCTATTGCAATAGGACTTTCTTTTTAATTTTTGAATGCATGTTATTATGTTACTTGTTTTATTTAGTTGTATTTCTTGTTATAATCAAAAGTTTAATTAATTCCCACAGGTAATGTTGAGAAAATTGAAATTTAAAAGCTCACAAATTTTTTTTAAAAAAAAAAGTGGGTCAAATATGAAGTTAAAAAAGATAAAAAAAATAATAAAAAAATCCGACTCCGCTCCGACAAGTCGGAGTCGGAGTCGGAGCGGATTTTATATATTGCTAAACTTTATAAATATAAGAAGCACTCACAAAAAAACCAATAATCTAATTGTCAATAATATTATATAACATCCTAATATATAACTTAAACATTTATAATATAATATATTATATTGACAAACGTTCGAACGTAATAATAAGTACGTTCGAACGTTCTATGTATATAAGGCCAAAACCGAACGTCGAAACGCATTTCCCTGCCCGTATCCATCGTCTTCTCCGTTATTTGCCGCCACGCCGCCGTCACCGCCGCCGTCAACTCCGCCACAACCGTCACTAAAAGGTAGGCATTCATCTTTTATGCAAATAACATGTATTTTATTGAGATTTAGATTGACATTTGGATTGAGTTTGGTTTAAAACCGGATAAATATTACCGGATTTTCAACTTCATTTTCCGGCCACCACGACCAGTCATTGGCCGAATAGTCACCGTAGAAATGTTTCTTGAAGTGTATACTTCATTTACATGGTGACATTTCGGCATTTAGACCCTTGTAGAGAAATTTTTGAGATTTCAATAATGGCTGAGTCGACTCAGCCATTCTGCGTCGAAACGTTCGAACGTTTCACCAAGACATTCGAACGTACGACGTTTAAATTACCGAGCCGTTACGGCTTCCATGTTCGAACGTTAATCGTCTTACATTCGGACGTGAATATTATTAAACGACATACGTTCGAACGTTAATATTTACTTTCGCACGTAAATCACATACGGTCGGACGTTTAATTATAACATCCGAACGTAGTGATTTTCTACATTATTCATGCTTCGACGTTCGGACGTTCATATTTACGTTCACACGTAAAACAAATACGTTCGAACTTAAATTCGAACGTATTTGTTTACTGCTTATGTTCGAACGTACATCTGTACATTCGAACGTATTTGTTTTACGTTTGAACGTAAATTTATTTACATTATTTTACGTGCGAACGTATAAGTTAACGTCCGAACGTTTTTATCTTTAACGTTCGAACGTTAAAGATAAAACGTTCGAACGTTAATCCAGAGCATCTTAAAATTAATACAAAAAAATGCATTATTCTAAATAATTTTTTTTTCCTTTTCTATTTTCAGGATATGGCTCTTCCACTGCATACACGAAAACGAGGGAGGGAAGGAGCCACGTCGGACACTGCCCGTATCGGAGCTCGTACTGTTATGGTAGAGAGAGAGGTCTTAATTAATGAGTTCGACGAACTCTGTTGGCAGCAGACGAACCTAAGAGATGTTTTCCTCAGTAGAGGCTGGGGAAATATCTGCACATTGAGGGGGAAGGTATACCCCTCAATGGTTCAAGAATTCTATATGGGGATGTGTGACATGCCTCCGGATGCATCCTCTCACACCGTGACTGTACGCGGTGTTTCCATTGAGGTATCGGCAGATGTCATCGGCGAGCACATCGGGATTCATCGAGGTGCTCAGACATTTACACACTCAACACCCCGTGAGGATGTAGGCACTTCTGCATCATCTACTGGCCGGGGATGTGAGCCAGCATCAGCCGATGATGCAGGCCAGTCAGAGGATGAGGATACTGGCGTCGAGGCTCGGGATGATGACCGAGACGAAGATTTCTACATCCTCACCGGGAGGGATCGCATGCAGATCGAGCGGAAGAACGCCTTCAACCAGAACCATCTGCTGCATTTCTTCCGCATGTTGCACCTTATTGTTGCAACAAATGTTGATCCTGTGGCTCATAAAACCACATTTAGTCGGCTTCGGGCACAATTTTTGATACGAGTGGCACGTGGAGATCCTATAGATTTGCCACTGCACATTTTTGAGAGGATCCGTTACGAGGCGAGCATCGTCTCCACGGATAATCTCCCATATGGTGTCCTCATCAGCCGACTATTACTTGCACGGGGAGTGCCGACCCAGCCAGAGGAGCGGGTCAAAGATCAGATGAGCCCCCTCGACATGACCACGCATCGACGTAGCATTGGACAGGCGAGGGGACGTCAGCCACCCCCTGTAGAGGATCTAGTTCCTCCGACGCAGCCTGAGCCAGGTCATGTCGGGAGTAGTAGTCAGCATACGCCGAGTACATCTGCAGGAGATGTGCGGCCTGCTTGGGTTGATGCGGTCATCTCACAGCTGACTGCGCATATTGATCATAAGATCGATCGATCGCTCGAGGCTATATCGGCGTCTGTTGCCGAACTCACCCATCGTGTAACTATCCTCAACGACAAGGTTGATACCTTGACTGAGGAAGTACGGAGTTCGACTTTTGCGGATAACGTTATCATCTGACTGTTGTTTACTACGTTCTATCAATTTTTGTATTTTATTTTTAATATTTGTAACGAAAAATATTATGGAATATTTTTATCGTTTTTTCATTTCAATTTTTAATCTTCTTTGATGTTATAGTTTTCAACTTTAATACTAAATCACTGCATTTCAAATATATATAAATCAATAATATATATTTATATATTACAAAGTGTGTATATATAAATATATACAATTCAATTTTTTAGACTTGTTCACAAATTATGCACAATAAAAATACATAATTTTTAAATTAAAGTCATTTAATTTAAATTTACAATGAACGTTCGAACGTTAGTAATTAACGTTCGCATGTTGGCGGAAAACATTTTACGTTCGAACGTAAAATTAATAACATTCGAACGGTTGCGCCAAAACATTTTACGTTCCAACGTAAACAGACATAACGTTCGAACGTATATGTGACGTTCGCACGCATATTTCCCATACGTTCGAATGTAAAAAAATCTCATTCTATCTTTAGTGACAGTTTCCAAAAACTGTCACAGAAAATGCCTTTTAGTGACGGTCTAGGGACTGTCACAATTTCCCAACCGTCACTAAAAAGCAATTGTGTTGTAGTGTAGGGCAGTTGTTGACACAGATAAAATACATTATGTTGTAGCTGCTCAGTTCACTTATCGTGAAGGGAATGTAGCTGCTCATGTATTAGAACTGAAGGCATTAATTTCAAATGAAAGGGGAGCAAATATGGATAGAAGAGGAACCTAATGATCAGATCAGGTGCTATTGTATTGAAAGAAATGGATGGCCTGTAAATGATTTGTTTGAAAGTAATGGAAAGGAGTTTTGGTTGATTAAAAAAAAAAAGATCATTAAAAATAAATAAATTTATTAATAAAAAATACATTAGATGGAGGAAATCTAAACTCTAATGTACTCTCCAAAACTTCATATATATATATATATTCGGCGTAGAAATTAAAATAATAAATATTTAATTTTACTAAAATATAATTGGTTTAGTTCAATATATAAATGATTATCATGAGCACGGTTGTTGGAGCAAAGCATCACCATATATATGGGTTGATTAATTTGAATTTGTCTAGATATATAGTTATTGAAGCTTACCTATTCCGCTTCCTCTGCATGATTAATATCGAGTAAGAAAAGATGTTAATTAGACTAATATTAATGCTACTGATCATTATTCTTTTTACCATCATTCTCTTATCGTTTCATGACGTAATTTTAAATGATTAATTAGAGACTATTTATATATTATGTTTCACTTATAGACTTATCATTTAATGTCATATCAAAAAATATTGAGAAAATAATGATAAAAAAAATAATAAATAGATTTTTCATATTAATAATTAATACTGCTCTCGAAAAGTGGGAGCAGCCAGACATGAAAATAGTGGTTCCTCAAGCTCATCTATATATATATATATATATATATTAAAGCACCTAACAAAAAAACTAAAAAAACCCAAAGCAATTATCATCGCACAAACTACGTCAAGAGTTATAAAGAAATGCAAGAAGAAAATTGAAATGGGAGCTGGTCGGAGTACTGAGATTGGACGGTGAGGGATGGCCGGTACTGGAACCGTGGAAGCTGGAAGAAGCAAGAGTAGACACAGTATGATGTGTATGAAGGTGGGTACAGATCATCACGTACTACAGTCAACTTGAAAGGTGACCCCTGTATTATTGTACCGATAGTGTAAATTGCACTTTTACTTTATGTTTTATTTTTTATTTTCAAACATTTTTAAATCCATTTAAACATTTTTAAAAAAATAAAAATTAAAAACTAATTAAAAAAAGACTTCCTTAACTCATGAAATCCCTTTAAAAGGTGAATGAGGACAACTTAGTACTGCTCAACAAGGTTGCATGAGTTTGACTCACAGTAGAGGAAAATGGAAGAAGATCACCAGAGCGAAAGGTATGCTTAGCGTAACTAATTTTTCCAATTTACTAGAGAAGAGAAGCTTAGTTGATGAAGTGGTAGAAGACATAGATGCATGGGGATTTAAAAAAAAAAAAAACGTAAGGGTGAAAATGTTGTGCAAAAGTATTGTGAGAATGATCAAATGGCGGTGGTTGTTAGGTAGTCCCGCCAACATCCATGAAAACATTATGTTAGAACTGTCGGAGGTTTAGAAACTCTCGAACAATTCAAACTCTTCAATGGCTAGTGAAGGAAAAGAGGTCCGATTTAGTTTTCCCTGTGGAAACTAAAATTACAACTGTAGGTCGGAGGTAGGGGTATCAATTCATTCTTACTCTCAAAGTCATATTAATGCAATAATAAAATTAGCGGAGGAGATAGAAGATTGACAGTTTATTGGATTCTATGGGCACCCTAAGGCCAATAAAAGACATATAATCCAATAAACGACAACCAACATGGGATTTATTAGTCTCTTTTAAACCTAATAATCACTTGCCTTGGTTGGTTTGTGGTGATTTCAAAATGCTTGACAAAAGACACATCCTGATACAAACCTACTTAGTGGAATTCAAAAGAGTCTCTATAATTATAGAACCACCTTAAGTGAGTGGAGCAGACATAAAGGGTTAGACGTAGAAAACAAAATAAAAGAAACATGAGTTGTTAAGTCAGTTATAAGATAATGAAGAGCAATACAATATTGAGGAAATACAGAAGCATCAAAAGGAGTTAGGGCTATTACTTCATAAAGAAGATTTAAAGTGGAGACAAAGGGCTAAACGACATCGGTACAAGCTTGGTGATAGGAACACTCAATTTTTTCATGCTTGTGCCACACAAGGGAGAAAAAAGAATTTCATTAAGAAAATCCAAGATATGGAAGGCTAAACAGTTAATGAGTCAGATATAGCAAGAGCTTTCAAGGATCACTTTCAAGTCATTTATTCATCATTTGAATCTGAAGAAACAAATATAGAAAGCTGCATTCAAGCTGTTGATAGAAGGGTCACAGAGGAGATGAATGCCCAGTTAGAGATGCCTTTTTCTTTTGTTGAGGTTTATGCGGCCTTAAAAAGAATGGGGCATTTCAAATCTCCAAGACGAGAAATGCCTAGTAATCTTAATCATACTTATATAGCTCCCATTCCTAAAGTTAAATCTCCATGTTCTATTAATGATTATAGGCATATCTCTTTGTAATGTTTTGTATGAACTGATTGCTAAGGTTCTTGCAAATAGGCTAAAATGTATTTTGCCTAATATAATTTCTAGCAACCAGAGTGCCTCTGTACTAGGCAAATTAATAACAGATAATGTAATGGTGGCCTATGAGGTTCTCCATTCCATGAAAACCTAGAAAAAAAGGAAAAATTGGTTGTTTCGCCTTAAAACTCGACATGCCTAAGGCCTATGATAGAGTGGAGTAGAAGTTTTTGGAAGCTATGATGATGAAGATGGGTTTTAATGAGAAATGGGTAAGGTTGTTGATGGCTTGTGTTGAATTTGTTTCATATTCAATATTAATTGATGGGAAAGAAGGAGAATAGTTTAGACCAAATAGAGAGTTGAGGCAAGGGGATCCTTTGTCCCCTTACCTCTTCATCCTATGTGATGAAGGGCTTAGCACTCTATTGAGTAGAAAGAAGCAATGTGGAGGGATAAGAGGTGTGGCAACAACTAAAGGGGGTATACAAGTCACATATTTACTCTTTGCAGATGACTGTGTCATTTTCAGTAGAGCTACTCAGTCTAGTTGGCAGAAGATCTAAGGCATTCTTCATCATTATGAAGTAGCTTCAGGCCAAGCTTTGAATAGACATAAGACTTCCATCATGTTCAGTACCAACACAACTGAGGTCATAAAGAGGCAGATTCTTCAAGATTCTAATACTATGGTGCATGGTGATTAAAAATTATGGTAAGTATTTAGGGCTTCCAACTATGCTTGGAAGATCTAAATATAAAACTTTTAGAGGCATCAAGGAGAAGATATGGAAGAAGATTAACAACTGACAGTCTAGCTTTCTTTCTACTACTGGAAATGAAGTTTTTATTAAAGCAGTTCTCCAATCTATGCCTACCTACACAATGAATGTGTTTCTTTTACCAAAGAGCTTGTGCAAGGATATCAATGCTTTACTTGCCAAATTTAGTTGCAGTAGTAAAAAGGATGGGAAAGGAATAAATTAGCCAAGGTGGGAAAAGTTGGGTGAGACAAAAAATATAGGAGGGTTGGGATTTTGAGACATTCGGCAGTTTAATAAGGCTATGTTAGCTAAAGAAAGGTGAAAGCTACTGCAAGAACCAAATTCATTGGTAAGTAAAATCTTTAAGGAAAAATACTTGAAGAACTGCCAATTTTTTAAGGCTAGATTGGGACAATCTCCATCCTTTATTTGTAGGAGTATATGGTCAACACATGAACTACTAACTGAAGGTGTAGTGAGGAAAATTGGGAGTGGTAGAAACATCTCAATTTGGGGTAAAAAATGGATGTCATAGTCACATTTCTTTAAAGTACATTCTCCTGTTAAGATAAAATTATCAGACGAGTACGTATCGAATCTAACAAGGTGTGTGCGAACAAATGACTAAAAAATTACTGGACTAAAAAATATGATTGTTATGTATTTTTACAACATATATTACCTGTTGGTATCCGTGGGTACTTGACGAGAGATGTGCGAGTGGCTTTGACTGAGTTTGGTGCATTTTTTAAATATTTATGTACTAGAACGTTGAATATAGAACCTTTGGATTGGACGGAATGAGAAATTGCTATAATATTGTGTAAGCTGGAGAGTATTTACCCACCGTCATTTTTCGACGTCATGGTTCACTTAGCCGTTCATTTGCCACGTGAGGCTCGACTTGCAGGACCAGTCCAGTATAAATGGATATATCCCATTGAACGATTTCTTGAAAAATTGAAACGCACAATGGGTAACAAGGCCCGCCCAGAAAGATCAATTGTAGAAATATATATTAATGATAAGTGGCATACATTCTGTTCCAAATAATTTCAAGGCGTTGACACGAGGTTTGATTGGCCGGAAAAAGACTTTGATGTTGACCAAGTAAGACATCGAAACGGGTTTTCTATGTTTTCCCAACAAGTACATCCACTTGGTGCAACGCGTGATTATGATTTGTGTGGAAGAGAGCTCGAGAAAGCTCAATAGTACATGTTAAACAATTGCCCAGAGATAGAGAGCCACTTGAAATAAGTTTACATTATCTATTAATTAATATTGTAATTTATTTTATAAAATTATACGAATATAATTTTTTTGGTAATGTTTAATTTCAGTGATCATATTAATGTGCTCAAAGAATTGGGAGTCAATATTTACATAAGTTCTGAGTCAATATTTAGGATATTTGAGAGGTTTGGGTCGTTATGTAAAGCCTTCTAGCTTTTCCTCAACGTCAAGTACCTCTATAGCGTTAGGGAATGTGAATTCCAGGATCGAAGAACTGATTGTAAGACAGCATGAATTAGAGGCTCAATTGGTGAAACAAGCAGACATGGAGATGCACATCAAACAACAAGAAGAAGAACAACAAGAGTTCAGAAGAAAGATCAACTCCAAATGCAGACGCTTATGCAACAGTTTAGGCCTCCAAATAACTAATTTTCGTGTTTTGCATACATAATTTTGGGATTTAATTATAAAGCTGATGACAATATTATTGGTATTATTAATATTTTATTTATTTAGTTCAGACTTATGACTACTTTTATTTGTATTGAACAATTTTTAATATATTTTTTTAAATATTATTTAATCATGGCTATTTTGTTTTAATTTTTTGGTTAAAATAAATAATTAACCGTTCAAACGGCTATGAAACGTTTGAACAGGATACATCGCAAATAACCGTTAATTGAACATCACAATAAACCTTTCGAACGGCTACTAATTGGCAAATCGTTCGATCATTTCATTATACATTCGAACAACTTACTCAATTCGTAAAATAGTAAAAATATAATTTTTGTTCGATATCAATTTGTTTGTTCAAATGTTCCTTCATGTCTATTTGGTCGAACGGACTAGTATAGACCGACCACTCATGTATGATACGTTCAAACATAAATATTCGTTCGAATGTTTTTTGTTGGCATTCGAACATCTTTCTACGACGAAATTCATTTGTCCCAGAAAAAAATGGTCGTTCGAACAAATTCGAATGGTCGAGCAAATATTCTTTCCAAAAGATATTTTTTGGACAATGATATTGGTTTGACTTTGAGACACTTTATTTTCATTCCAAAATGTATTTTTAGACAAAAATCCAATTTTTTGAGACGAAAATCACACACACACACACACATATATATATATATATATATATTGTAGTATTCGTCCCAAAAGACATGATATGTTGTAGTCTGTGTACGTTGAACTTCTTGTACAATTACAGCTAGGTGTAGGAATTGGACCCAAGATCATGATGCATATATGTAAGCACTGCATAACAATTAAGTTAGTTCATGGTACTAATACTTTCCTAAATGGTATATATGTGATGATATCAAATAATAAGATTGATGATCCCATGCTAACCTTTAATAATTTCATTTAGAACATATATATATATTTTCAATATGAATAATGCTAGTTAGATGCTCTCTCATTTTGCCCTCTCATTTTGACTGTTCATATATATATATATATATATTTGCTTACTGATTAAGAAATTAACTATTAGTGTATTGATATTTTTTTATTTTTTAAAAATGTTAAAAGTATTTAAAAAAAAAATGAATTGTGTCTAGGCAACACGCCCATCGATCACTGTTGGCTGGCGGCAACCTAGCAGCACTCAGCTTTTAATATATATATAGATGAAATCTCTTTGAACCAATCCATTTTATTATAATATGTATATATATATATATATATATATTTATATATGTGCGCGAGAGCATCATTTGATGACATCAGCATGCATGTAATTAAGATACATGCAAATATTTTTTAAAAGGATAGATTATTGTGAATAAAATATAATTAATTTTCAAATGCTAAAGGTAAAATAGTTAATATCGCATGCAGGGTACTATTTTGGAAATTAATAGATATACGCCTCTCACATGTTTATTGGATGAATTTAATTAACTGATGATTTGAAGAAATATATATTATCTCATCCAATTTGAAGAAGAACATAATTAATTGTGCCAGCTTACTGCATATATATATATATATTAGTTATTTTCCCTTTATATATATATATATATAGTTTAATTAAAGAACCATATAATTAATTGAGTTCAGTGTATTATTGTCCTAGCTAGATGATTAGTACATGAACTGATCATCATGATATATATATATATATATAGTACGCGGAATAACATATCGATCGGTACGTAATTATAAATTGCACCATATGCAAAAATGTTAATTTAGTTTAAATAATAGCAATATATCATGTTAATATAAGTTCAAACTTACATACATTATCGCTTTATTTCATATAATTGTTTTCAATATTATTCTAATCTGACCACAATAAACATTAATAATTATGCCGCTCATGAAATAGTAAATAAATTAGTTTTTTAGTTTTTCTACTTTTATTTATTTTAGTGTGGGTTTTTAAAAAAAAATAATAATTATTTCAAAAAATACATTTGTTTTTTTTTTTTTCTTAACTGGACTTAATTTGTAATTTGTAGTTGTTTTTATTAACTGGACTTGAGAAAAACTATTAGTGGCAGAAATAAAATAATAATATTGTTTTTAGTTTTTTATTCAAATTAATTAGTGGGTTTATTTAACAAATTGGGATGTATTTCAAAAAAAAAAAAAAAAAAAATTGGGATATGCAACAATTAAATTAAGAAAGTAGGGGGACAACTCAAGTCATACCGACTGAAAGTCGACCGAGAAATAAATAAAGAAAAATGCTATTTTGTCCCTTCGTTTTGCCCTCTGGATTTGACTGTTAGTATATTTCAATCTTTTTAAAAAAATTTAATTCTTTCTACTAAAAAAAATAAGTTACTATTTGTGTATTTGTGTCTATTTGTGTGTGTATATATATATATATATATATTAAATTTTTAAATATTTTAAAAAATATTTGAAAGAATAAAAAATACAATTATATGCATTAAGAATACGCTCAGTGGTATATGACTGAACGACATAGTATACTACAAGATAAATGAGTTTTTGTGACGACTAATTACAACGATTTTTATTTTCCTTGTCAATAATTCTGTTTTTGCAACATATATATTTAAAAGATGATAAAATTCAAGATAAATAGTACAATATTTTTAAAAAAAATTACCATTATATACTTACATACAGCCCAAACATGCATGTGCGTACGTATAAGAAATCTGGCCTACTCCACTTTAGTGTCATATTGTGTAAAACAATTAATGTTACAGATGGTCAAATTAATTGTTTTTTTTTTATGGTTGATGTTATATTTTTAAATTATTGTGTGTGTGTCTATATATATATAAACACATATATGATATAACGTTTAGAAACAATACTGAACGGAGTAGCTAGCGATTTCAATGGTTATAGGACGGCCTCGTACGTACGTTAGGTCCAACTGTCTTATCTTATCAATTAGGAAAGTCGACTATCGTCACTATCGTACTCATACTGCCAACCCATCGACACTGATTTCCAATGTTCTGTATCAAGTTTCCTTCCAATATTATTCCATAAGATCATGCGATCTCTCGGCCTTTGAGACTTGAGATCGACAGCGAAGCTCTGAGCTCGCATTTAACATCATTTACTACGTACTAGCAACTGTCACCCACTCGGCCGCCTCTTTTTCCCTATATAATGCGACCCTCGACACTGCTAGTTTCAGATACTCCTACAGCAAAAGCGAAAGTAAGAGAAAGAAAGATCTGAGAGAGTACGCTTTAGTGAGAAAAAAATATAAGAGATCGACCGAGATGGCAGTTATTAGGTGGTGTGCAATGCTGGTTCTTGTTCTAGCTATAGTTCAGACTAGTAATGCAGCAAGAACTGCGCCCAGCAGCAATGGGGGCAGCGGCCTCGACGACCAAAAGAACTTTATTTCATACGGCGGAGTTGGCGGCTATTCTGGGCTCGGCAACGATGGACTCCCCTTTGGCGGAGTGGGTGTAGCTGCTGGCATGGGTGGTGGGCTCGGCGGCGGACTCGGTGGAATGGGTGGCTTCGGTGGTGTTGGTGCGGGTGGTGTTGGCGGTGTGCCTGGTGTTGGAGTTGGGGTTCCAATTAATCCTTGAAGTTGTTTATGTACTTGTACTACATGGGATTTGAGTTTACCTACCAATTACCTTATCCATATATAATATGATCTAGTGCTGTTTGGAAGTTAATTAGTTGATTAGCTGTGTGAGATGTTAGAAGTTTATCTCTATTATGTTTTTCTTTTCTGAGCCGTGAGAGATCGATGTTTGTATTTGGATATGTTTTGTTTCCTAATGTCTAATTAGAAACCAAAAATAAGAATATTGAAGAAAATGTTTCCATTTGTCTTTACTTCGGGTACTTATAATTGCATGGCATTTGAAGCTTAATCAACGTGGTTTATTTAACAGCATCTAAATTCACTCGATTGTGTCATTTTCTTATTATTTAATTTTTTTTCCCTTCGCAAAACTGGGAAAGCTTGAGCTAATTAATTAAATTCCATACTTGTCGAAGTTGATCATATTTGATCAGAGCGGTAAATGAACCAGTATGTTCGATAGCCTGCTCGATACTTGCCTGATTAAATTCTTATTAAACTTGACTCTTGAAAAAAAAATCGCCCCATAAAAGTAAATACCCGCTCGTTAGTAAATGACACATACTCGACTAAATTCAACTCGACTCGACTAAAACTCATTAAGGTTTGAGTCGACTCGTTAGCCTGACTCAATTAAAACTCATTCATATATTGATAAATATATACATACAACTATATATATACATAATAGTTAATAATATAAGCTTAACACCTTTTATAATTAAATATATAGTCTACAACCTAACTATTTATGCCTAGTCACTTGTGTCTATATAATAAATATACTTCATAGCTATATTTTATAATTTGTAAAAGAGTTAGTCGATAGGATTTAATAGTTTCATATACAAGTATGTGAGAAATATATATGAAATGTTAATATATACTATCATATTATGTATATGTTTAGTAATTTACGTAGACATATAATATATTGTTATTATAGATAAATATCAACTAGTTACATATTACTTGTTTATAAACTTTTACCATTTCCTATTTCAATAGATCAAGTTCTATTTATTAGTTGTAAAAATTCCATTAAATTTATATTTATATTTATATTTATATTTTTTATTTATCTAATTTCTTAATTATTAAATTTTATTTAAAAAATAAACAGCTCGAGCTCGAGTTCGACTTCGAGTTCGAGTTGGCCGGGTCTTAGCTCACCAAGCCAAGCTCAAACAAAGATTATATAAAAATCTTGAGATTGAAGTTTTTTAACAAAGCCGAGTTCGACAATTCAAAGACTGGCTTGGCTCAATTATATAAGGTTTGATAAGAGAATAAATGATATATACAAGCCCCAAATGCACAAATCTCACCTAAGTCTTGTATAAAAAAATAGATCACATCATAGAAAAGTATGAAAAATTCACTTTTTCTTGATGAGACCCATATTTTTACAAAATGTTTGTACATTTAAAACTTGTACTTAACATTACTCATTTGATAAATTAGCATGTTGTAGCATAGTAGCATACCATACACTACAACAGAATGTGTCTTTTGTGACAGAGGAAACTGTTACAAAAAAATGGCAAACCGTCACTAAACATATTTGGTGACGGTTTGAAACCGTCACCACGACCGTCACCTAAAGTGCGTCACAGAAAACATTTGGTGACGGTTTACTGTTCAACTGTCACCAAAATTTTTTTTTGTGACGGTTGGAAGTGTTCCGTTCAGTACAACGTTCGAACGTTTCTTTTTTTGTGACGGTTGAGAACTATCACAGAAAATCACGTTCGGACGTAAAATTAAACATTCGGACGTTAACCCGACCAATTGGCGTTCGAATGAGAGAATTTGACGTTCGTTGATTATCGTTCGAACGTATCATATTTACGTTCGAATGTTAATGCGTCCGAACGTTAATTACAATAAACGTTCAAATATTTGTTCAAACGTAAACGTAAATGTTCAAATGTAGCGCGTTTAATATTCGGATGTTATTTCGAATGTAAACGAATGAGAGTTTGAATGCAAGTTCTTTGTTCGAACGTTAATCGCTTTACCGTTCGAACGGTTTGTTCGTTTTAGCATGAGGACGTTCGAACGTATAGTTTGACGTTCGAACGATCCAATTGTATTTACGTTCGAACGTTTGTTAGAGTGTGAACCAACGTTCGAACGATTTTTATTTACATTCGAACGTACAGGTCAGAAATACTAATTTCATAAAATTTAAAAACATAATACCAATTGTATCATATTACATACCCAATTAACAAGTAACAATGTCTTATAAAAGTACAAAATTAGATATTAAAACTAGTCAGAAATATTGATAAAATTTATTTCTTTTTTTTCCCTCGCCTACGGGGATTCTGTTGCAACGACATAACACGTTCCATTTGCACCATCATCTCCCGTTGCACTTACTCTTGCACTTCACTGCGTATTCTTTCCTCCTGGTCTCTCTGTTGGTCCTGCAAACGCGTCTCTAAATTAGACTGTCGTTCTAAGAGAGACTCTAACTCTTGCTGTCTCGACCTCATATACTCATTCTCACGCCGTGCAGCTTCTAAATTTGCCGTAAAATTATTAATTTGTGAAGCCGATGAGATTGAGGAGGATGAACATTTATGCTTGATAGATCATCCCAAACCTCTTGCCATACTAGACTGTAGTCCGAGCACTTGCGTGAATATGTCTATGTCACTAGGAGAGGATTCCTCAGAAGCCGATTGCATCTCCATCATTTTTCTCTGCAATTTAAAAGGTAATGATCGTAAATAATTAGTAACGTATTAAAAGAAATAGAAATAAGATATAAACTATTAAAATGTTATATAAATAATTTATTTAACAAAATTAACACTGCTTACATAATTATCTACAGCAACAGGATCCATCCACTCACTATGCTCATTAGTGTGAGCAGCAGTATAGACATGAATGAGGGAAAAGTTTTCAGGATCATCACGTTTCTAACAAAGCGACATTAGCAATTTTTAAAAGATAATGTTAGTACTTATCAGAAAGAATATCAGGAAAATAAATGAATTCTATAATTTTTTAATTACCATTTTTTCAGCAAGACGGTGGAATGACCTTGAACCGGCATGATGGTGGACAGTCAAAGCGGATCTATTTTGTGCATTTGTAGAACTCAAGTGCTACAAAATATATTAAAAATGTTAATTGTAATATGTATACATATAATATATAGAACGAATATGAATGTAAATAATTAAAAGATATAAATGTAAAATACCTGATAATCTGGAGATGCGAAAAGATCACAACACTTTCTCCAATCATCTAACTTCATCTGTTGAAAAGGAGATTGCGCAGCCTTTTCCAACGTCTCAAACTTCTTGAAGTGGTCATGACATCGTCTTTTGTGACGTCGGAATAGTATAGCCATCAACTCATTCACGGTTCTCAAATCCTCGCTACGGCCAAAGTCAAGGTTGAATTCATCCTAACAAGGGAATCAGGTCAAAAATATAATATACTAATCTAGGTGAAAAAAATGTACTGAAAAGTAAACTCACCAGCACACGACTTCGAATGTGCTCCTTAATCTCATTCGGAACATTTCGCCATAAGCGCACATAAAATGGAGCATAAGCTCGAACTACTGTGCCAATATAGGAGGAAAGCGATGTTGCACTATCATCCACTCCTCCAGTGGAATTATCAGGAATTGTGATCTTCAGTTTTTCGTGCACTCTATTTTTTTCAAGAAAGATTCCACGTGTATAGCCACAACCGCGACATGCAGATGCATCAACTACATGATAATAGATATACTATAATTATAATTATATAGTTATTGGGAAAAAAGTATTAACTATATATATAATTATCAACGACAATATTTCCTTACTGGTAGGTGTCGACTGGCTGTTGTTCTCTTCTGTGTTAGCTTGATCTTCAGGAACGGATTTCTCGAGTGGGGAGTCCTCAATGGATTCAGGACTTGGACTTGGCGGAGGCACATTTCTTCGTTGTCGTTTTGGCAGCATTCTTGAAAATAATTAATTATATCAAAGAAAATTAATTAGAAGAAATTATGAAAATTCAAGATATTTTATAGTCACCTATATGAATAAAATATTTAGTACTTTTATTCTTCATCTTCAGATGAATTTTCCATGCTTGTTTCAGAATCTCCATCAATAACATCTTCATCATCATTATGCACATCTTCTTCATCGTCCTTATCCACCTCCTGCCCGGATTCTGATTCGTCTTCATCTTCTGACTCGTCTTCTTCTTCTTCCTCCTCACTTACTTGAATTGAATGATCATTTAATACAGACGGGTCGAGATGGACGGGTGAGACATCATCTCTACACAAGGGGAGCAACTCGAGTGCACCGAGGTCAACAAACAAGTTAATACCCTCTCCATCTTCCTGGTATGCCGCAACAATCGGAGTGTCATTTTCATCTCCATTATTCTCGTAATCTGCACTCGTTCCTACTTCATATATATTTCGATGAACAAATTTTTGTACGACTCGCCAAGTTATCTCTCCACTATCTTCATCAGCACTTTTCATTGGATCAATCAAGTAATAGACTTGGGTAGCTTGACAAGCCAATACGAATGGATCATCTTCGTACCATTTAGATGCAGAATTGACACTCGTAAAGTGATTATCCCTATGTATCGAAACCCGACCACCGCCTAGATCCCACCAATCACATTTAAAGACATATGTTACAAACCCACCCAGATATTTCAATCCGATAATATCACGTATGATACCATAATAGTCAATATCATCTGTTCCATGACTCCCCTCGACCAACACACCACAATTTTGAGTCTTTCTATTACCTTCACGGTCCAAAGTATGAAATCTATAACCTCGAACCGTGCATGCAGTATATCGAACTGCTCTATTGTGATGATCGACCAATACATCTGCTGACCCTTCATACGGCTCACCATGTAGTACCCATCGAGTATACCCCAGATCCATACTGTTCACAAATATATGACGCTCTACTTCATCCAATCCAATCGCACACAAATTTTTACACCCTCGACATGGACACTTAATGTAACCACGACTATCAGCAGAGGCCCGTGCAAAATCAATGAAGGTTCTTACTCCACGTGCATAGGGTACGTAATCCTTTCCAAGTCTATTGTCCAGACGCATCCAATTTTTGTCCATTTCTAAAAACATCTATATATTAATAACACGTACATTGAAAATTCATATGCATGTCATGCTCCAATTCTCATTGCTTTTTTGATAAGCTAGTTGGTCCTATCCCATTCGAGATTATATTCTCCATATTGCAAAAATCTCGTCACTCTACTAATTTCCACGTTAGTAGAAACTTTGACAGCACCTCCCCATAGTTTTTCAAGTATACATGTCAAATATCGGACAATTCAGGAATCAGTGGACACATAAATGTACACTGATTCCCAAACCGGTCTAAGGGTATTTATGCAATGTCACACGCATCTATCAAAAAATCATACAAACAATATCTCCATGTTGTTTAAATTAACAATGTCACCTTCAAGTAGTGTTATATTGTTAAATTAAAGAGAGATGGAAGATTATGTGATCCTAAGTTTCGTATCTTGTACACAACGAGGGAGAATGATCTTGAAGAAATGTTTAAATTTTAGTCTAATTACTTAACCATCACAAACTGTCCGACCTTGACAACTCTCAAGGCCGAAGAGACTATGACAGTCAAGTAATTAAATTAAAATTCTAACATTTCTTCAAGATCTTATTCTCTCGTTGTGTACAAGATCATCATTCTTAAAGTATAATTTTAATTGTTATATTTAATTTCAAAGGTTATACTATAATTTTAATTATTATAATTCGTAAAGAATTATTTTAATTGTTATACTTAATTTCAAATATTATTATCACATTTTAATTATTACTATTCGTAAAGTTGAATTTTAATTATCATACTTATACTCAAAGGTTAATCTAATTGCTTAACTGTCATAGACTCTCCAGTCCTGATAACTCTCAATTAGTGTATGTCAAGACTGCAGGAGAGTAGTCAAGGCCGGAGAGACTATGACAGTCAAGCAATTAGACTAAAATTTAGAGATTATAATTGTTATATATAATTTTAAAGGTTATTATATAATTTTAATTATTATCATTCCACAATTATAATCTTAATTGTTATACTTAATTGAGTGAGTTATTTATTTATATAGACAATAAGTATATAATTTTTATATAAGCATCTATTTGATCCTTATTTTCTTTCTCTTTAGTTTATAATAAATAAGTATATTTACATATTCCAACTCTACTTATTTAGTAGGTTCAAGACTTTTTTATTGAAGAGTATTTTAAAGGTTATATTATAATTATAATTATTATCATTCTTAAAATATAATTTTAATTGTTATACTTAAATTTCAAAGGTTATAATATAATTTTAAATATTATAATTCTTAAAGAGTTACTTTTATTTGTTATTACTTAATTTCAAATATTATTATCAATATTTAATTATTACTATCCTTAAAGTTTCCTATTTTAATTATCATACTTAAATTTCAAAAGTTATAATATAATTTTAATTATTATAATTCTTAAAGAGTTACTTTTATATGTTATTACTTAATTTGAAATATTATTATCACAATATTTCAAATCCATATCACAACATATTCACAATAACTCACAAACTATTTTACAAACTATACAAACAATAATCACAATATTTCAATTGTAAGCATAAAATAATACGTCACATGTATTAACATATTCTATAACTTAAGTAAGCAATAAACATGTATTAACAAAGCTTAAGGATAATATATTTGTAACAATGTAAACATATTCAAACGTCATTCACAAATAATAATTTAAATATTTCAAGTCCATATCACAATATATTCATAATAACTCACAATATAACTCAACTCTCTCTCACTCTAACCCTCTCTCTCTCTCTCTCTCTCTCTCTCTCTCTCTCTCTCTCTCTCTCTCTCTCTCTCTCTCTCTCTCTCTCTCTCTCCTGCAGGAGCCTCAGGCCGAAACAACTTTCAACTCTTTCTCTCTCTCTGTTGCGCGCACGGGAGAAGAAGAAATGATCCGCTTCCTCCCGTGCGCGTACTGATTAAGTTCTAAAATTATTAGTTTAAACGTTCGAACGTTTAAGTTGTACGTCCGAACGTTATATTCTAAAATTATTCCCGCCCAGAACATTCGGACATTTACAATACACGTTCGAACGTACCCTTCTTATTATGATATAACATAAAATCTAGCGGGAAAGTTCTCGCGCTTTCCTAATATATGTTCGAATGTATCACAATTTTTCGTTCCAACGTTCATAGATTTACAGATGAATGTTCGAACATTTAACTTAAACGTCCGAACGTACATTTCATCAAAGTGTTACCATATTTGAGCGAGAAATTTCCAGCACTAATTTAACTAACATTCAGACGTTAACAGATTTGGCATTTGGATGTACATAATTTTCTAGTGATTTTCATCAAATAACGTTCGAACGTATAGTATAAACGTCCGAACGTCTGAATAATCATACAGATACCTTAATCGAGCGGCAAATTTCCCGCCTCTTAGTTTAACGTTCGAACGTTAACTTGAAACGTTCGAACGTATGATTCCTACTATACTAACTTATAATATAATATATATACTACATTTTATATATCTATAATTATATACTACATTGTATAGTATGATAGCATAATACTTTAAATGAGAACATAATAATATAATATATAAACTATACCATATATATAAATCAATAATATATATTAAATTGTTACTTATTAAATTCTTTATTATATATTAACTTATAATATAATATATATACTACATTTTATATATCTATAACTATATACTACATTGTATATATATAGACAATCAGAATGTGTATTTTGGACACCTATCTTGATGTTTGAAGATATATACAGCCAACTTCATAGCTACAAACGCAACAAATGAAGGTACTCAATTACAACGTGATCACCAAGCTAGCTAGCTAGTCGGTCCTGTATTTTTCATTTTTTTTAAGACATAATTTATATTATGCTTATAATTTGAATAATAATCATATTCTAACTAAATTAGTATGAATATATTATATATACTTACTCCATGTTATATATTAAACTTCATATTATCTGTATATTAAATATTTTTAATCTTTATTTAAAATTAAGATCATAAACTTATAATTTTCTTGTTAAATATATTCAATAAAAATTCAAAAACAATAATCACAATATTTTAAATCCATATCACAGAATATTTACAATATTCTCACAACAATATTTATACACATATTAATTCATCAATAAACACCATAAACTCATAAATTATTCACAAAATTCACAAACAATAATCATAATTATTTCAAGAGTAAGCATAAAATCACAACAACATGTGTAAACATATTACTAAACTTTAGAAATATAATAAGCACTCACAAAAAAACCAATTAATCTAATTGTCAATAATATTATATAACATCCTAATATATAACATAAACATTTATAATATAATATATTATATATTATTCACAAAATTCACAAACAATAATCATAATTATTTCAAGAGTAAGCATAAAATCACAACAACATGTATAAATATATTACTAAACTTTAGAAATATAACAAGCACTCACAAAAAAACCAATTTATCTAATTGTCAATAATATTATATAACATCCTAATATATAACATAAACATTTATAATATAATATATTATAGATAATATTTTGAAAATTAAATTGACAAACGTTCGAACGTAATAATAATTACGTTCGAACGTTCTGTGTATATAAGACCAAAACCGAACGTCAAAACGACATTTTCAAAACGTATTCATCGTCTACTCCGTTGCACGCCGCCACGCCTCCGTCACCGCCGCCGTCAACTCCGCCACAACCGTCACTAAAAGGTAGGCATTCATCTTTTATTCAAATAACATGTATTTTATTAAGATTTGGATTGAGTTTTGTTTAAAACCGGATAAGTGGTGGCCGGATTTTCAACTCCATTTTTCGACCACCACAGCCAGCCATTGGCCGAATAGTCACCGTAGAAATGTTTCTTGAAGTGTATACTTCATTTCTACGGTGACATTTCGACATTTAGAATCTTGTAGAGAAATTTTTGAAATTTCAATAATGGCTGAGTCGACTCAGCCATTCTGCATTGTAATGTTTGAACGAACGTTCATTGTCTTACATTCGGACGTCATATTCATCAATTTTCGGTCTAAACGTTTAATGTATACGTCTGGACGTACTACTTTTTAAATATTATAAAACAATATACGGTCGAACGTGAATATTTTACTTTCGCACGTAAATCACATACGGTCGGACGTTTAATTATAACATCCGAACGTAGTGATTTTCTACTTTATTCATGCTTCGACGTTCTGACGTTCGTATTTACGTTCACACGTAAAATAAATACGTTCGAACGTATAACATAAACGTCCGAACGTACGTCAGCCAATATTTATTTACTGCTTATGTTCGAACGTCTATATTTTACATTCGAATGTATATGTTTTACGTTCGAATGTAAATTTATTTACATTATTTTACGTGCGAACGTATAAATAAACTTCCGAACGTTTATTTTGATATCTTCGAACGTTAATGCAGAGCAGCTTAAAATTAATACAAAAAAATACATTAATGTAAATAATTTTTTTTCCTTTTTTATTTTCAGGATATGACTCTTCCACTACATACTAGGAAACGAGGGAGGGAAGGAGCCACGTCGGACACTGCCCATATCAGAGCTCGTACTGTTATGGTAGAGCGAGAGGTCCTGATTAATGAGTTCGACGAACTCTGTTGGCAGCTGACGAACCTGAGAGATGTTTTCCTCAATAGAGGCTGGGGAAATATCTGCACATTGAGGGGGAAGGTATACCCCTCAATGGTTCAAGAATTCTATATGGGGATGTGTGACATGCCTCAGGATGCATCCTCTCACACCGTGACTGTACGCGGTGTTTCCATTGAGATATCACCAAATGTCATCGGCGAGCATCTCGGGATTCGTCGAGGAGTTGAGACATTTGCACACTCAACACCCTGTGAGGATGTAGGCACTTCTACATCATCTACTAGCAGCCCATTTGAGCCAGCATTAGCCAAAGATGCAGGCCAGTCAGAGGCCGAGGATACTGGCGTCGAGGCTCGGAATGATGACCGAGACGAGGATTTCTACATCCTCATCTGGAGGGACCACATGCAGATCGAGCGGAACGCCTTCAACCAGAACCATCTACTACATTTCTTCCGCATGTTGCACCTTATTGTTGCAACAAAGGTCGATCCTATGGCACATAAAGCCACATTTAGTCGGCTTCGGGCATAATTTTTTATAAGAGTGGCACGTGGAGATCCTATAGATTTGCCACTGCACATCTTTGAGAGGATCCGTTACGAGGCGAGCATCATCTCCATGGATAATCTCTCATACGGTGTTCTAATCAGCCGACTATTACTTGCACGGGGAGTGCCGACCCAACTAGAGGAGCGGGTCAAAGATCAAATGAGCTCCCTCGTCATGACCACGCATCGACGTAGCATTGGACAGGCGAGGGACGTCAGACACCCCCCTGTAGAGGATCTAGTTCCTCCAACGCAGCCTGAGCCAGGTCATGTGGGGAGTAGTAGTCAGCATATGCCGAGTACATCTGCAGGAGATGTGCGGCCTGCTTGGGTTGATGCGGTCATCTCACAGCTGACTGTGCATATCGATCATAAGATCGATCGATCGCTCGAGACTATATCGGCGTCTGTTGCCGAACTCACCCATCATGTAACTATCTTCAACGACAAGGTTGATACCTTGACTGAGGAGGTACGGAGTTCGACTTTCTCAGACAATGTTATCATCTGACTGTTGTTTACTACATTCTATCAAATTTTGTATTTTATTTTTAATATTTGTAAAGAAAAATATTATTGAATATTTCTATCGTTTTTTAATTTCAATTCTTAATCTTCTTTGATGTTATATTTTCCAACTTTAATACTAAATCACTGCATTTCAAATATATATAAACATTAATATATATTTATATATTACAAATTGTGTATATATAAATATATACAAGTCAATTTTTTAGACTTGTTCACAAATTATGCACAATAAAAACTACGTAATTTTTAAATTAAAGTCATATTTAATTTATATTTACATTGAACGTTCGAATGGTATTAATTAACGTTCGAATATTGGTGCAAACATTTCACGTTCGAACGTTAAGAACAGTTGCGCCAAAACATTTCACGTTCGCACGTAAATAGCCACAACGTTCGAACGTATATGTGACGTTCAAATGTAAATTTTCCATATGTTGGAACGTAAAAAAAATCTTATCTGTCTTTAGTGATGGTTTCCAGAAACTGTCACATAAAATACCTTTTAGTGATGGTTTAGAGACTGTCATAATTTTTCAACTGTCACTAAAAAGTAATTATGTTATAGTGGTTGTAGTCTCTAGAAGACAACGATCGGTCTTACAGAAATGATAATCGGACCTGCACACTCAAATATTTGTTGAAATTTCTTCTTGTCACTATTTCAGAAGAAGACATGAGGATC